>NC_034596.1:29958629-29978068 GCF_900095145.1 Mus pahari
CCCCTCCCTTCCCTTCCCTTCCCTTCCCTTCCCTTTCCTTTCCTTTCCCTTCTCTTCCCCACTGTCTTCTCCTAAGTCCTGGTCCCTCCTCTGGTCCCCTACCTCCCTTCATCTGGATGTTTTTAACGTCAATTAAGTAGAGTTTTGGGTAGAGTCAGATCAAAGAGACAGTGCTGCCAGCTCCATCCTTTCTTGTTGTATGTGTGCATATATAAGCTGGCTTCTCCGAGATTTTAAGATGAGGCATAAGGCCCAAAAGAATGCTGCTGTGTTTCAATGTAAACAAAAGGATCTTTATGAAATGTTTTGTTTTGGGTTCTCAGATTTCTAGTTCTACAGAGAGACAATGACACCACAAAATGACATGTGAATGATACTAGAAGAGAATAAAGAACAAAATATGGAAGTAGGTTCATATAACTATGTGTTGATTGGACCAAAAAAAAAAGAGAGAGAGATGTAATATCCCAAACCAACAGGCAATGGGCTAGCAGGAAGGAGCAATGTGCCTGACTCTGTTGCCAAGTATGTCAAAGCTTCACTGTGTGTGTGTGGGGGGGGTGAGGGGCCCAGAGGGAGAGCACTGGATGGGAAGGGGGCTGGGCTCTGGAGATGGGTGCATATTTGATTCTAATTACATAACTTTCTCCAGTGTCAAAGTCAGACCTACTTTGGCAAAAAATTTAAGGATAACTAACTTATTATTTCCTGAGCACATGGGGAGGTCGCAGAACATAAGCAAGATGTGGGCACAACCTGAGCCATGCTTGCTGGGAGTCCCTTAATTCATGATTTCTGGTTCAGCCACAACAGATGGAGCTAACCATGTTGGAAGGAATTCTTGATAATGAGAGCCACAATGTCAAGTGCATACAATTCAGGCACCGCGCGAAGCATTCTATACCCAACATTTCCTTTTGCCCTTTTAAATGTCCTTTGGGGTACTTTGGCATATAAGTCCCCAAGCTCATTGCACAAGAGAGAGATTGGAGCAGGAAGAGTGAGTTTTGTGCTCAGGTTTTCTGTGGTCCAGACTGGAAGCATGTGGTACTGCTCTAGTTACAGTTTCTCAGACCACTTCACTATACACTTACTGACTTTCAAGGGCTTTAGATTTTACTTTGTTCATTTAAGAGAAAATTAAAGGATATAGTAAGGAACGAGACTAAAGTATCTTTCTCATTGTGTTGGTGGGAGGGGTTGAGTAAGAAAGTATTGCATGGCCCAGGCTGGCTTTAAACTCATGTAGTTGAGATGACTTTGAACTTTTGATTCTCCAGTCTCCACTCTTGGAGAGCTGACACTGCCACACCCACCTTTTCTCACTTACTTATTTGTTTTGAGATAGTATCTCATTGTGTTGTTCAAGATGGCCACAAACTCACGGAAAACCTGCCCTTCCCAAGTGCTAAAATTATAGGCACAAGGTGTCATGCTCAGATTTTTTTTATCTTAAAGATTCCTTTAAAACTTCCACCAAACTTTTAAAAATAGACATTTTAAATATTATTAGTATATAACCCAAAGAATAAAATGAAAACATGAGTTAATGATGATATAAAAAAAATAATTGGATAAACAGAAGACTATCTCTTCTTTGCATAAGAATTCCAGTTAACCACTGTAGAAAGATTGAGAAAAATAGATTATGACCTATGTAACTCCAAAATGAGAATTGTTATAGGTAAGAGCCATTAATGGCTTAGTTGATAAAAAGTTTGAGAAATAAAATATTAGCACAGGTTCACATTATCTTCTGTGTGGTGATGAGGATATAGTACTACAGCACAGTTATCTAAAGGGGAAATCTGACAACTGCCATCCTCAATAGTGAGGATAAAATTATTACTAATAGGACATATCTACCCTGTGGACCCCAACACACTGCAGTGAGAAGAACCTTCGCCGCTGTGATAGTATCTCCCATAACGCATGATCTGAACCTAAGCCTCAAAAGATGACAAAACAAACAAACAAACAAACAAAAACAAAACAAAAACCCACAAACAAAAAGCTGAAAGCATAAGACAAACCAAACTGAAAGTGATCAAGCAGAACTCTTCAAAAGTCACAGGCACTGGGCGGTGGTGGCACACGCCTTTAATCCCAGCACTCAGGAGGCAGAGGCAGGCGGGTTTCTGAGTTCGAGGCCAGCCTGGTCTACAAAGTGAGTTCCAGGACATCCAGGGCTATACAGAGAAACCCTGTCTCGAAAAACCACACACACACACACACACACACACACACAAAGTCACAAGTAGGAGAAACTGTCACAGTCTGAATGAGACTAAGGAGTCCTGAGAATTAAGCATGTGTCATCCTGACTAGATCCTGGGACAGTGAAGGACAACGGTAGAAAAACAGGTAAAATCTGAGCTTGACAATGTAACTTTAACTGGGTGACAGTCCTTCAGGCATTGACAATGCTACCCAGAAGGGAAGCTGGGTAGAGTATGAACTCTTGTTTAGCTTGTGCAGCTCTTAATGACAATATTATCTTTTTTAAAAATTAGAAAATAATAATCATGAGGTTAATTGGATAGTCCAGTAGAATACAAATTACAGGCCACGGCAAATAACCTCTGGCTATTTCATGGGTTTGGCTAAAGGTAATATTTTTATTATCTCATGGAACTCATTTCCACCCCAACCCTTCATTGCCTTGACCGGAAACAAAAACAAAAAACAACCAAACAAACCCCCCACAGTTTACTTCCCAAAGCATGTGGCCCCAGTTTTGAGATTAAGATAAACATCAAAAAAAAAAAAAGGAAAAAAAGGACCAGCAGAAGGATGTTCAACAGTTCAAAGGTCTTGGAGACAGTTACCTTTATGTTCAACTTGATGCTGCTGCAATGCCCAGCTATTTAACCAAACACTAACAGTGTGTCATTGTGAAGGTGCTTTATAGATGTAGTTAGCATCTATGATAGGGTTCCTAAAGGAAACCACCCTCACATATGTGGGTGGGGCCTCATGCAATCAGTTGAAAGTGTTAAAGCAGAAGCTGAGGGTTTCCTCCCTAAAGAAAATACTGCCTCTGAAAGAGCTCAATAGAAAAGGGTTCCATCATCAACCACACCAGCCTTCCGTGGCAGGATGAGTCAAACACAGGGCTTGCAGCAGCAGCTCCTTCCTGACTATTCTAGCCTAGGCTCAAATCATACCAGTACTTCCTTAAAAGAAATAGACAGACAGACAGACAGATGATAGACAGACAGATGGATGGATAGGTAGATGGATAGATGATGAATAGATAGATAGATAGATAGATAGATAGATAGATAGATAGATAGATGTACAGACAGACAGACAGACAGATTCTTCTACTGGTTTTGCTTCTCTGGAGAACACTGACTAACACTCTTGAGAAAGAGAAAAGTCTCAGAAGTGGTAACAGCCAAGAAAGTCCCACAAAAATGTGACAACTGAATGTAATGTGGGATCCTGGGTTGAGACCCTGGGATAGAAAAAAGATGTTCCATAAAACTAGAAGTTTGAAGAGAATATGAACTCTGGCTAACAATAATGTATCTTTATTACTTATCCAAAATAACTGACTCATTTAAGATGTGATCACCAGGAAGTCTCTGTTTAAAAAGGATAATTTTTTCATAAGCCTGAAATTATTTCAAATTAAAATTGTATTAGAAAAATAAGTACAAAATAAACCTTTCCCAAGGAACTAAAGTCTTCATTCAAACTTTGCAGGGTCTGAATAGGTTATAGCTACCATGCATTCAACAAAAGTTAGTCACTGTAACTTTATAGATAGGTAACTATTACTCAAGTTATTGGGATATTTAGACTCCCTTTAACAGATCACTGAGGCAAAGTGACAAAAAAAATATATTTGATATTTGTGACCCAAAGACTCTTAAGTGAACACTTCTGAATTTTCTCCCAAGAGAATAACCATTGTTCTTTGGAACTGTCCCATCATGATCAAAGGAGTCTGAAGGTCACGGGAATTTGGGGGCAGGTGAAATTCCAATGCTAGGGCTCATAAACAGGTTTACTAGATTCCAGGCCTACTCATGCATGTACCTGACTTCTGCTGCTGCCTTTGACTGGAATAGCAGGCCCAAGAAGCTGCAAAAGAGACCTTACGGTGTCACAATGTCCAAAACACTTATTCTTCTAGCCCAATGCAGGAAAAACATGTGAGCCTTACTATAGGTGACTTACTATAAGTCACCATGTTAGGAAAATGTATATTCCTAACATGCCTATATGTATATAAGCACATGCCTATGTTAGTTACTTGGCGACCAAGCTGGACTCACAATGAATGATGCCTTGGTTCTGCCCTCTCCCTCTCCTCTCCTCCCTTCTTTCTCCCCCTCCCTCTCTAGTCCTCCTTCTCAATCTATCTTCTCCAAAGAGGTGGATGGTCAGCTCTACCTGATAAAGGAGACCTTGTGCACAGCCTGGGAAAGTTGGAGGAAACTTGATAGGGAGGAAAATGCTGATGAAGAGATCCAGAAAAACCACTGAGTGATTTTGCTCACAGAACCAATGTGGTTCAATTCATTCCCCAACACAGACTGAATATCTAATTTCCCAGAACATAATGGGTGGCGTGATTAGCATGTGTGTTCAAATCACAAGTGTTAAATCAGACAAGACATAAATGAGACTGGAAGGCCTGTGATAAAATCTGTTAATAAAATAATAATTGCATCTACAGAAAACCCACCATTGACTGAGAACTGTGCACTATTTATATAATTAACTTTTAGTACCGTTACAGAAAGTCTATAAGATAGTGTGCTTTTTACGTATAATAAAAGAAGGTACTAAAGCTTAGAGAAGTTACATCTGCTGGGGACACCAACTGGTCTAGGTTAGATTCATGTCACAAGTAGCCTTATTAAGCTCAGAGAGTGCCTCTGTTTTGTTTTTGGTTTTTGTGTGTATGAGTTTCTATACTAAAGGCATTTTCTTCTAGATATGTACAGCCTTCTCTCTAAAGTTGTCTAAGGTGTGCTGAAGACACGGATGAATCAGGGAAGAAGTAAAGGTTAAGATTATGATGCTAGAAACGGGTGAGAAGAGTTTATTTTCAGCTTCGAAATCTAAAAGTAGATTTTTCAATTCATTCGTAAGAAAATAGGCTTGAAATCCAAGTTTGTTGACAGAGAAGGGGTTTCTCGAAATCTCCCCCGTGCCCTCAAGAACTATTTCTGGATGACTTGCTTGGGACTTTCATTCAGGAGCCATCTGGATCACACAGGAAAGCTCCCTGTGGCAAGGCAGACAGAATTCGATACACAGGGTGGGATACACCCCTCATCTTCTCTCACTGCCAAAGCCCATGAGAGAAGGGGAAGAGTAGAGACGGTGATTAGAAAGCTCAGTTTGAGGAGATTGTACTCTGCTTCTATTGCGGATTTAAAAAGAACCTCCAACGTGAACTGTTCTATTCCAACACGGAGGTAGCCATGCTCAAGTGAACTCAGAAAGGAACACGCTGGGCAGGAGAAAAGGTGCTCTTTAGGACTTCAATCCCATGTGGTTCAGAGGACCCGAGGAAGAAAGTAGAATCTGGTTTGGGAGCTTGTCAAAGGCACTCATGTGCAAGGTGTCTCCCTGCCCCGTTAACACCAGGCAATGTTTAAGGGTAGAAGAAAAAAACAGACCTAAGAAGACCAACCTGAGAGGGGAGAGCACTCCCTAACTCAGACAGCAGCTTAGCACCAGGGATTGGCCTGATGTTCTTGGCAGTAGCTAGTCCAGATGTGGCTCTTGGGGACGTCCTGGTACTCACATGATGCACCCTCTACCCAGGTTCCTTGAGGCACAGGACCAACTGGAGGAAAGGTACCAACAATACGACAAACCTGAGCATCTGCAAAGAGACAGGATATTATTACTAAAGAGGCGATTTAAGGTATCAGCTTGGATTGGATTATTTAATGAAGCTAAAGTACATATAAAGTACCCTGTGAAAATTAAGGAGAAAAACTTCACTCTCAGTTGAAGTGTTCAGGCAGTCTGAGCACAATGGGGTTAAATTGGTCTGATCCCCGACCCAGTGTTCTGTTTTACTATTGTTGTTGTTGTTGTGTGTGTGCCTATACAATGTGTAGCAGTGCTGACATGTATGGGGAAGTCAAAGGACAAATTTCTTGCGTTGGTTCACTCCTTCTCCATAGTAGACTGCAGAAAACTCAGGTCTAAGAGGTGCTGAGGGGTCGACTCATGGGTCTGATGACTAAGTTTTCAGTGTCAGTCTGCTGAGAATGCCAGGCACAGATTGGACACAGATCTTAAACGGGTTCAATTACAGAGCAAGCTGGTGCCTCTCCTCAATGTTTTGGGGAAAGCCTCTCTTTGGGTAATGTGGTAAATATAATTGTGACCTAAAATTGCTGTTCCAAGTTTACCTACTATGTCTTTTAAGCTGAATCAGCCATTCTCAAATTTTCTGTTGGAGGATAATTTTAATTCCTCCCGAAATTATCAGTGACTCCAAAGATCCTTCATTTCTCAGCTTCAGAGTTAATAGTGTTTCCTGTATCCTAAGTTAATAATGAGATCTTTTACATTGTTACTTAATGTGAAGTAGAAATAATAAACCTCCTGCAGAGTCACATAAGCAACCTTATTTTAAATTTTAAAGACTAAATTTTGGAAAGTGATGAGATAGTGCTATTTTATATTTGTGTGAGACCCTTTAATACCTGGTTTTAATGGAAGACAACTGAATTCTCATATCTGATGCAGCCAGTCTATTGTTACAATATGCCATATACTCTTTGGAAAACTCTACTGTATGCCTAGAAACAAAATAGGAGTCTAGAGGACAAACGGTTACATACTTAACTGGTCTCCTCCTGCGGCTATAGCAAAGTTGTACACATTCAGTGGCTTAAAACAATATACATTTATTATCTTACACTACTGGAGGTCAGAAGTCCAAAAGCGAGTTAAAATCAAGGCGTCAGAAGGCATAGTCCCTTCTGGAGGCTCGAGGACAAACTCCAACTCCTTGTCTCTTTCAGCTTCGGGAGGCTGCCCACTTTGCTGGGCTGTGGCCCCTCCTCCATCTTCCAAGCCTGTGATATAGCATCATGACTTCTTCCCTTACTCCACTGTCTGTCTTTTATAAGGACACTGTGGTTTTATGGGAACAGCTCACATAAGCCACTCTGCCCATCTCAACTTACTCACGTTTGCAAAGTCCCTTTTGCCCTATAAAGTGACATGTTTACTAGTGCCAGGAAATAGGATCTGGCTATCTTCTGGGGTCAATATTCAAATTACCATAGCATTATTAGTGCAGTGCCTGCCACACAGTCATGGAGACTTGAGTTCAGATCTCTAATACCCATGTAAAAGCTAGGCATGGTGGCAAGAGTGAAGGTAGCAGGGGAATTATATATAGTCAGCCTCCAAGAGCTCATTGGCCCAGCAGCCCAGCTGAAATGATGAGCTGAGAAGGAGACTCTGTCCCAAACAATAAGATGGAGAGTACTTGAGGAAGACAGTTGACATTGACCTTTGGCCTACACACACACACACACACACACACACACACACACACACACACACCTGGGCTTCCAAGACTCAAAAGAATCTTCAGCACACAAGACGTCCTAATTTCTCATCTACAGAGAACAAAAACAACATTGGCTTTCGTAAAAATGGGTACTTCTTTCTTATTTACAACGTAAATCATTCAAGGCTGCCATGGAAGCTCTATAGAGTCAGAACACATAATACCTTCTTCCTGTTCTGTCTTAGTCTTTAGGAGTCAGATGATTTTGTTTGTAAAGTCATCACCATCTGTGTGGCTCGAAGTTACTCATTATCATATCACAGTTTTATCTATCTACAAAAGGAGAAATGGTAGGAGGAAGGTCCTTCCCCCTCCCTTTAGTGAGCTTTTTGGACATGTGGTCATGCCCGACATTAAGAGACCCTGGAAAAGTAATTTCTTTTACTAGTCAACCATGGTTCAAGCTAAGATTTCTTACTATAGTCAATTATTAGTCCCCGCCTCAGTGTTTATAAAGCAAATCAGAGCTTATAATTTAAACTCAAAGGTCAGGAGAACCAAGACATTCTCAAAGACCTGACTCCACATCAGGCTCCCACGACCAAGCCTTTTCTGAAGCCCATCTTCGAACTTCTCAGTTGCCCGAACCACTCTATGTGACTTGGGAGTTTCAATCATTTGTAGCCCGAGTTATCTTCATTTTCTGCACCGTTTTCCCAATCACAGAGAGGAAACATGGAATCTTGTAAGTTCACACACACTGCAGGACCAGCTAGGCACATGACTGGGACCACTCAGCACTCATGGGGGAAAAAAATGGTCATTCATCTGATTCAGGCTCTCTAGTTGCTGAAAACTCAACCATGTTTCTTTGAGATGCCTTGAGCATCATGGCTTAGTGAGTCTAACTTCTTATTTTGACAGCGAGTAAGATGATAAATAGACTGTTACCATGCTATAATTCAATATAAAGTCAAGGATATTTTATTGGAATGACACAGAGTCTTCATACCAGGTTCAGGGATGCTGGTCCCTTTATTACACGTTCTTAACTTGACAGTGTTTACTTGTAAACCTATGACCTAAAATAGCTTCTCACAACCTTCTGACAACTCATCAGAAGGGAAAAAGAGAAGAGAGCCAGTTTTCAATGCCTTATAGGACATGAATTTTTGTTTTGTTTTGTTTTGTTTGTTTTTTCAAGACAGGGTTTCTCTGTAGACCAGGCTGGGCTCGAACTCAGAAATCTGCCTGCCTCTGCCTCCTAAGTGCTGGGATTAAAGGCGTGCACCACCACCGCCCAGCTAGGACATGAATTTTTAATTAAAAATTATTACATGTATTTATGATGGGCAGCCATGAGACCCAGCGTAGAAACGTGTAGGTCAGAAGAAAGCTTCTCTGTTTCTGCTATGCAGGTCCCAAGAATCAAACCTAAACTTGGTGCGAGCTCTCCTGAGCCATCTCTCTAGGCATGGTTTTTGTTGAAGGAAATCATGTATTACTAATCTTTCTTTATAAAAATGAGAATGTAGATAAATATTATTTATCTAATCTATTTGAATGTTAAAATGATATTTTCATCCTCTAGCCATAAAAAATAGGTAAAAACAAAATAAAGAATTATAGGAATTTGGAAATGTTGAGGTGAAGGAACATTTTAAAAAATTAATTCAGGTCAGAAAAGGGACGGTGGTTGTGGTTATTGTTGTTGTTTAGTTGATTTGTTTTGTTTTATTTAGGTTTTTGTTTGTTTGTTTTGCTGGGCGATGGCTCTGTGGGTAAGGTGACAAGCCACATGAAATCCCTGCGCTCGGGAAATAAATAGGGGATCCTCCTTCCAAGCTGAACAGCTAGATCAGCCAGAATTGACAAACTCCAGAGCTCTGGGAGTGATCCAAGAAGATACCTAAGATCAACTTCAGGCCTCCACATACACACGCTCACATGAGCCTGAGCGCGCACACACACACATAAGTGTGTGCTCACACAAGTTGAAACATGCATACCTACATGTACAACACACACATGGAAAAAAAAAAAAGGAAAGAGAACTGTCTACCTGCTGCTGGCATCTGCACTGTTAACCAGAATCTTGCCATCGGTGGTCATGAGACCCCCAAAGGATATAAATAGGTTTTGTTTATCTCTGCCGTCAAAATTGTTCTCCTCAGAGATATAAAGAAAAAAACTCTAAGAACCAGAAAAAAAGGGGTGGGGGTGGGGGGGTGGAATGAATTCTTTCAAATCCACAAAAAGAAACAAATGACAGGAAGAAAAGGAAACATTAGCCACCAGAGGAGAATGAACCACCCTTCATCCCTGGACCCACTTGGTGATACACAGCATGTTCTGAGAAAAAGAAAGACCTACATATTAGAGCTTTTCACTGTGACATTCTGTGACATTCAGATAGTGAAAGGACAAATTGACATAACTGAATTTGTTTGGGGGGCTTTTCAGGCTTCTTTGAATAGGCAAAGAGGTGTTAAGATAAAATCTGGAGTTAGTCATGAATTTAGGAAATAAATTGCTAAGCCAATTGCTATTTGTGTGAAGGGAATATAGAGTTCACAATCGTCTTTCTTCTGAATGTTGACTAGCTTCTATGATGGATTAACATGGGTCAGGTAGATTCTACAGTAAAATGCTTTAATATGAGAAAAAAGAAAGTCCAATGGTAATCCCATTTCCTATTTCTAAAAATAGAGCTCTACAGTCCTGAATAAAGGCCACTTCTTGGGCTGGCAGGTGTGGGGCAGTGGTGGACTGCTTGCCCAGCAGAGAAGGGCTCAGCACTGGAAGAAAAATCAGGTTTTGATCAGTATTACATTTTGTCAAGAAAGCTCTCTTTTCTACAAAAGGGGTTATTTTTTTCCCTCCTGCTCATTATTTTTCCCTTGTGTTTCTAAATGCTTAACTTCATCATAAAGAATACATTAGAGTTGAAATGACTTGCCTATTTACTTACTTCATACTGGATTCAACAAAACATCTAGCAATTAAAAATTGTAACCCCCTAATAAGCCGTCCTAAGCTTACAGTGAGTTGCAGGACACAGAGGGTATAATAAGTCAGAAGACTACAGATCAGGTCTGATCTTCCCATGGGAACAATCCTTCAACAGCAAGGTCATGCTCCTAACCAAATGTTACTTTCCATCCTTAAAAAAAAAAAAGACCACATTCTTCCACTTAATCGATGTACACCGCCCATTTATCAGATGATACATTTGCAAGGTACACATAAGTCACATGCCAAGTCCATCCGATAGTTTAGTATGAGTACTGTCCTTCGGTAAGACTACCTACAGAGGACGATTGGCAAGACTAGTACTGAGGCTCTGGAGAGATGGCTGGCTACCCTGAGAGGAGGCTAGAAAAGGACTTAGGAGGTAGAGACGCTCCAGGACAATGATCTATATATGGTCAGGTAGGGGAGACAAGCTAAGCCCACAGTTCAGCCTCATACACAAGTTGAGAGCACAAGGAAGTGGTCTATTGGTAGTTGAGAGCCCAAGGACCTAACGGCCTGCCCCTCAGGTAACACCTCTTGTTCTAAACTTTGGTTCACTGATAATCTCCTCTGGAAGCTCGTCCGCTTTGCTTAGCTGCTCTCTGCTTCTAGCTCCTCTTCAGCAGTAGAAACAAAAGCGCCTATACGGTTTTGAGTATGTCCTGAGGGTAGAATTTATGCCTCTAATCCACCAAAACGATTTACAAGAAAAGATGGCTGCTTTTAAGACACACAAAAGTTGACTGTAGCTCTCCTCTTCTAAGTGCTTCGCTACATCCAAGCTTTATGTTGACTGACTTTTGATGAACTTTGCAGACAAGTATAAAGTTGTCATGGTGAAAACTCACCTTCCTTTTTACTCTCTGTGTATTTCCACTGTGCTTGTCTTTATAATGAGCAAATTGGACTTTTGCAAAAAAAAAAAAAAAAATCCACTTCATGAATGAGAAGGAAAAGGACTGGAGACACATGGTTGGCTTGGGTCCATAAATAAAAAGTAGAAGAGATGATGAAACTGACATGGGAGAGATAGTGAGTGGAGTGCAGATGAGGAGTGGGATCCCACTGCTCGCCCATGGGGGGCGGGGGGAAAGCAGCCATGTCCAGAGCATCTCAAGGGCAGGATGGGTGGCTTTAACTAACTTGGCTCCTAACTATGCCACTCCAACTCTGGGGTGAGAGAGAGCAGCTGAAAGTCTTCCTTCTAGACTTAACCTGGAGCCTCAGCAGTTGGCCAACTGTCATGATACTATTTTGTCCAGTCTGTGATTCTAAAGTATGCTCATAAGACAAAGGGAGTTGACAAAAGGAGTGCATTTTTAGAAAATCACTTTGGTATCAGCACCCAGTATGGATTAGAGGATGAAGCCCATAGAGAAAGCAAATACACACACACACACACACACACACACACATTATATATATATGGAGAGAGAGAGAGAGAGAGAGAGAGAGAGAGAGAGAGAGAGAGAGAGAGAGAGCTAGAAACCAAATTTTTCTATTTAATTTAATTTAAAAACTGGGTATGTTTGCTTATGTGTGAGGGAACACAGGAAGGCAAAGAGCTCTGTCATATGTACCTGCAAGCATGTGGCAATGGGTCAAGACGAGAAAACTGAGGTGAGGGGGGAAGCCAGCAGACACTGAAGAAGAGGGACAGGGTTGACAGAAAGCCAGAAACGAAAAGGACTTAGAGCTAATGACAGCCCCATGTGCCATCCAGAGAGTGATGTGGGAGGATTTAGGGGAAGCAGAACGTGAACTTATAGTTCTGTGGCATCATGTGGATGCGCTTCATGTGTTTAACCAGTTCTATGCTGGTAACTATTCAAGATGATTCAGGCCAGGTTACTGCTTATCCACAATCACTGTTCACAACTATGAAATACTGCTATTTATGAACACATATCACAATATGTTAATTTCTTATAAATATAATTGCCAAGTCAAATTCCATTTTTCAATGTTTTTAATAAATGTTCTAAAAATATCGATAAAAATTTCCAAATCCATAGTATTACTAAGAAGGGAATATGTGCATGGTCAGAAATAAACCTTTACTTCTTGCCAGACTGACACAGAAATAATGTTCTGCTACTCTGTTCAGTTGCTTCAGGGTCACTTAGCAAGAGATGCATTCTTGTAAGATGACAAAATATAGCAATCATTTGAGTGTCTGGGGAAGACTATAATTTGTTTTTTAAAATCGTGGTCACAGATAATGAGATGGCTCAGCAGGTAAGAGCACTGACTGCTCTTCAGAAGGTCCTGGGTTCAAATCCCAGCAACCACATGGTGGCTCACAACCATCTATAATGAGATCTGACATTCTCTTCTGGTGTGTCTGAAGACAGCTACACTGTACTTGTTTATAGTAATAAATAAATCTTTGGGCCTGAGCGAGTTGGGTCTACCAGAGGGAGCAGGGTTGACCAAAGCGAGCCCGGGTCCTAAATTCAATTACCAACAACAACCAGATGAAGGCTCATAACTATCTGTACAGTGTGTACTCACATACATAGAATAAATAAATAAATCTTGAAAAAAAATTATGATCACAAGATTGAAATTCTCTAAATGAATGAGTGTAGAATTAGAAGAGAGAAGACCAAGATGTAAACCAGCTTAAGGAAGACTGATAGGAGACAGGAAAATCAAAGAAAATTTAAGAAAAAGAGGAATCAAGGAAATCTATCAAGATTTTGAAAAATAGCTACAGAGAGTCACTGGGTTTGACAGTGGAATGAACAGAATTAATTCACCTTTGGAGGCTGGGACTCATATGGGCAAATAGACAATGGATAGTATTAGAAATGTTGGTCATTTGGTAGAAAATCCTACCACAGTGGACTGGTGAAAAACCCTGCCAGCCCTTTAGTTCTTTCCAAAGATGAAGCTGGACCACTTCCAAAATTTTAAATACTGTCTGCAATAAAGTGTACTGCAGTTTCCAAATGACAAATGCAGCCATCCCACACCCACTCTGCACGCCCATTCTTTTACAGGCTGCCTACCTTTAAAATGAAGTCTCTAGCAATGGGAGGGGAATCTGTTATGATGAGGGAAGAAAGTCATCATGTTGTATTGAAACTTATAAAATTTAATCCTTCGTTCCAATATTGCTATAAGAAGTCCTGTACTCCTACACATAATAAAACGAATTGAAATAAGAAGCAATAAAGAAAATACGATATGCACGAAATGAGAGTCATGAGTCCCTGGTGACTTGTCAGGCCTGTACAGTGAGTACTTCCTGAAAATTCTTCAGCATCACACCAAGCCTTCTTCCTCAGCCACCCTCTCCCAACACAAATAACCAAGGATGGCCCTGCTGCCCTAGTCCATACTCTTCCAACTGAAAGACATTACTAAAAGCATATGCTACAAGATTGAGTTTTGATTTCCAGAATTCTCAAGGCTTGATTTTGATCAAAATACAACCCTAGAAAGTTTGTTTCTGATTGGCTACTGGTTGACTCTTTTCCTTGACATTCTGAATATAAGTTGCCATCTGTTGTTGTCTCTAGACTTATCTTAATACTAAAAGGGGTTAACGAACATTTGTATTAAGCTGAGGAGTTATTTTATTTGATAGCTTTGAGTTCTATAGAGGCGGGTCCTTAGGAAGACCATAAGAAAAACTGTCTAATTTCTAAGAATTGCAAAGAAATAAGAGAAGACAACTTGAATGGGCAGAGAGGGGTGGCTGGTATGATTTGAAGTGTGATGGAATTGAGCTCTTATTGTTAATTTCTAAGATCAAGAGACTGGCTTCCCAGTTCAATTTCTGCCCATTTCACAATGATATCTAGAAATATACCTGCATTAAACCAGTAAATGTTTTGATCTATTCTCTAAACCATAGAAATTTAGTCGATCCAGGGAGGTCAGGGATCTGTCAAGTTGGTTACTTTAAGTGGCCCTACTATTTTTTTTGTTTGTTTTTACAGAAATTCTCATAACTAACCAATTGCATCACAATACTAACTCTGCAAACCCTGCTATCTAACTTCTCACATTTCTTTACCTTTAAGAACCTGCTAGAAACTATGAAATGTTCCCTCTGAAATGTTCACACTTACCAACTGACAAGCACTTTACATTATCATTTTCCTTTTTCATATTCATGGGTGCTTCACCTTCATGCATGTACACACATGTACCACATCTGTTCATGTGCCTGTGGAAGCCAGAAAAGGGCATCAGATCCCCCCAAACTGGAATCACAGATGGTGATGGGCTGCCATGTGAGTACCAGGAGTGGACAAATGCTAGTCTCTTGAAAGAGCAGCCAGTGCTTTTAACTGCTGAGCCATCTTTCCAGGCCTTCACATGTATTTTTGTCAAAATGCAGTAGGACCCCTGGATTCTGACCACCAATCCCTCAGGTACCCAGTTACATTTAAACTGAATTTAAATTCTGGACACCTTTTAATTGAAATAGACTTATACCATTTTTCCCTCCTTCCTTTTCTCCCTCCAGCCCTTCCCAGGTGCCTTCTAATCCCTCCCATGCCCCACCCACATCCCCATGCTCAAGTTGGTAGCTGCTTTTTCTTTTATTGTTTTCTACATGTATACATATGTGCACAAATATAAATACAGTTTCCTGAGTTCAGCCAATGGAGGGCTCATCCCTAGGAGAAACTAACTCTCTTCCCGACAGTCATTAGTTACCTATGGTTCTTTGTGGAGACGGTAGGACCCCATAAAAGATTTTCTCCTTTGACGTTAGCATGACCATTATTCCATTACTTATGCAGCCATTCCTAGGAGACGTAGCCTCACAGCAGACTTCCTGGTGTCTGGTTCTCATGATCTTCCCATCCCCTCTTCGAAGGTGCTCTCTGAGCCATAGATGTAGGAGCTGAGGTGTAAGTGTATCTGTTAGGGTTGGGCTCACTGTGATCCGTTGATCTCTGCCTTGTTTGTGGTTGCCACTTTCTGTGATAGTCTCCGTTTGCTGTAAAGATAGGCTTTTTTGATGAGTGGTAGTTACACTTATTCAGGAAATCATACACAAAGAAGGTTCCGGGCTGCGGAGCTGGGATTCGAGCTCTGAAAATTGTATCTAGAAGTTCCTGCTTCAAGGAGGGGTCAACATAAGTGGGAAGCATGACTTTTAGGGTGAGACAGTTGGATAATGCCTTGTTACTGGATGTGAACACCTGCCTCTTAGCAGTGCTCTAAGCCCAGAATATCATTTCTGAACAGCCCTGTGGATAGAAAACTTGATGGCTTGTGAGAACACATCAATTATCTTGTTAAATTAAGCAAATCTTTCCCATCATTAGTAAAGAACAAAATAAAAAAATTGATTTTATTTTGTAAATGGAATAGAATTGAGATTTTAGTAGAAGCTTGAAAGTGCAGCTTTTCTATTGAAAGAGAGATCGGTTTGGGCACTGGCTGTATGCCCAGCCCTGTGCTAGGCACTTTGGATAGGCAGATAAGAATATCAGCTAGGGAAATGACATACTGGACAAAGTGCTTACTGCGCAAGCATGAGGTCCTGAGGTTGGTCAGCTCTTACTTAAAAGCCAGCCACAGAGGTACATGTCCATAGGCCCAGATGGAAGGTAGACAAAGACAGACAGACAGACAGACAGACCCCAGAGGCTTCACTGGCCAGTTCGCAATGCTGAGCTCTGGATTCATTGAGAAACCTATCTAAAAAGTAAGGTGAAGGAATGACTGAGGAAGATGTCTTGATGTCAACGTCTCTCTTTGACATGAGCAAGCACCATACACACACACACACACATACATACACACACACTAAACACACACACACACACACACACACACACACACACACACACACACACAACCCACTGACTATCTTCAAGAAATAGAATGGCCAGAAGCTAAGAGGGTTATTCAAAGCATCATGCAATTCCAAGGATAAAATGTGGCAGGAGTTAAAAAAAATATTTTATTTACTAAGATATTTGGGGAAATCACCAGTAAGGTCGAACTGTTATTAGTTTAAGGTGGTTTCAAATTATTTGCTTCTTTTTTAAAGAAACATACATCATAATGGCCCACACTGAAAATTGATAATACCAACTGTTAGCAAGATAAGGAACAAGTAAGATTTTCCAGCAATAATGATGAGAATCATAATTAATAAACTACTTTTCCAAAACTACTCTACAGTTTTACACAGTTACACATATTTCTGTCTCATAGCCTAGAAAATTTTACAGTACTTCAGAGGAATTAAACACTTGTTTACAAAACATTGCATAAGAATGTTTATAACCATCTCATGCTAGAAGCAGTCCACAGACTCACCAGCAAGAGAATTATGAGCAAAATGTATCACATATATACAACAGAATACTAAACAACAATAAAAAATGGGCAAGTATATAGATGAGCTGCAAAAATATTAAGCTGTGTGACAAAAACAAGATAACAATAAGAGAACATGCTGTGTCTCCCATTTATGTGAAGATCAAGAGTGAGTCAAACTCGTCAAACTCATCAAACTCATGAGGAAATCAGAGTGGAGATTGCTTCTGGGAGTTAACTGGGATTGGCTAGGAAAGGACATGATCTGGTTTCCTGGTAAGATAGAAAAGTTCTCCACCCTTGATGGTGTGGATTATCCCCAAGGTGCTAGGCAGAATAATGGCTTCTGAAGTTGACCATGTCCTAATGTCCAAACCTGTGAATATGATACTTTACGTGCTTGGATATGGTTAAGGGTAAAGACCTCAATATGGGGAAATTATCTGAGAGAGAGAGTAGGGAGAGAGAGAGAGAGAGAGAGAGAGAGAGAGAGAGAGAGAGAGAGGACTATAGACAGAAGAGAAGAGAGAAACAAGAGCAGAGAAATGTAATGCTTTGAAAATGGAAAAGTCTAAGGAAGTGGGGTTATACTATAAATTCTCAAAGCTTACACTCAGTAACTTATTTCCTCCAGCAAGACTCCACCTCCTAAAGGCTCCATAAGCTCCTCTAGATAGAGCAACAAATTTGCAACAAAGTGGTCAAATACTTGAAACTGTGGAGGACATTTCTAATTCAATCTACAAACTAATCATAAGTGAAAGAAGAACAAATCATAGAGTTCTTATATTATAGGATAAAGTAAATCTATTAGGTAGAATAAATGAGATATACATGTAGTGGCAAGAAATAATTTCCAAAGATATTCTGATAGTGAAGTTGGTTTGATGTTACTGTATACAGTACATGTAATCAATCTCGTTACTGTGCACATATTTATAGACATGTATTTTTTTTTTCTTGGTTTTTTGAGACAGGGTTTCGCTGTGTAGCCCTGGCTGTCCTGGAACTCACTCTGTACACCAGGCTGGCTTCAAACTCAGAAATCTGCCTGCCTCCACCTCCCAAGTGCTGGGATTAAAGGCATGTGCCATCATGCCAGGCTCAAGTATCTAAATATAGATATATAGGAATATGTATCAATGAGAACTGAGTATTGATGGAAAATGGGGTTCAGTGGCAGAGGAAAGAGGATGGAGTGGGTAGGGGAGCAGGGCAGGGGGGTATAGGGAACTTTCAGGATAACATTTAAAATGTAAATAAAGAAAATATCTAATAAAAATGACTAAAATTCATAACATAATTTTGTACATATGGAAATTGTCAAATAAATATTTGAAAAGAAAAAAAAAAGAAAATGGAAAAGTCATGAGCCACAGAAAACAAATGACCTTTAGATCAGAAAAGACAAGGTGACAGTCTCCTCTAGACTCCAGCAAGGAACACAGACTGTGGGACACTGACTTTAGTCTAGTAGGACTCATGGAAGATTTCTGACCAATATAGTATAAAGTTATAAATCTGTGTTGTTTCAGATCAAGTGTGCAGTAATTTGCCATAGAATCAATTAAAAACTAATACGTTTGGGTATAGTCATTTGTTAAAGCCCATTAAAATGTATATTCAAAACCAGCAAGATTTACTGCTTGTTAAAGACTGAAACGCATCTCTGAAAAAGATGCTGGAAATCTTGCAGGACTTCTGGTAGCCCTTGTTTGGAAATGGGGCTGTTCCAGATGAAATCCAGACAAACTCCTATCGCAGTAGTATGGAATTTTGATTCAAAGTGACCAATGCCTTTCTTATAAAGGGAAAACATGGAGAGGCACGGGAAGAAAAACATATGAAGACAGGTCAAGACTGGAGTGATGCTGCCAGACAAGGGTCTGAGAGACGAAGGCCATCGGTGGAAGGTAGGAGAAGGCGGGAGTACCCTGGCCAAGGTCTCACAGCAACACTGCTCTAGAAGTAAGGGAAACATCTTCTTCTTGTTGTTAGTTTTACAGGTGTGTTCATGGTACTTTGTACTGGCAGCCTTAGAAAATAATGTACACCTCAATTTTTTTTTTAAACAAATCTGCAGTAGGTTATAAATCAGTGTTGTTTTAGATCAAGCGCGCAGCAGTTTGCCATAAGGTCAATTAAAAATTAATGTGTGTGGGTATAGTCATTTGTTAAAGCCCATTAAAATGTATGTTCTGAAACAGCATATTTTACTGCTTGTAAGTTACATCTTGTTATGGATCGAAATACATCTCTGAAAAAGACACTGGCAAACTTGCAGGACTTCAGGTAGCCCTTGTTTGGAAGAAAAAAGTGGAAGCCTGCTTCTTGTTCTATTTAATCCCATACTGTTTCTTTTTATATTCCAATATAGGGAATATAAATTTATATTTATAGTACCTATGAATCATAAGCATTTTTTATTTGCAATGCCCCCCTCTGTTTCTGTATGTAGTTTCTTATGTAGCTCAGATTAGTCTCATTGAATTCCTGATCCTCCTGCCTAAGCCTCCTGCCTACGTGCTGGTAGGATGGGTAGGATGGGTAGGATGGGTAGGATGGGTAGGATGGGTAGGATGGGTAGGATGGGTAGGATGGGTAGGATGGGTAGGATGGGTAG
>NC_034596.1:29978318-29980246 GCF_900095145.1 Mus pahari
GAGAGAGAGAGAGAGAGAGAGAGAGAGAGAGTAAGAGAGAGAGAGAATATTGAAGATCTACTACTCTCTTGGCAAATTTTAAGTATGTTATTGCCAACACTAATCATAACACTGTATGTTAGAGCCCCAAGACATACCCATTTTATAATGTGAAGTTTGTATCTATGAACCAACAATATCACTTCCCCATCCCCAACAATTCCCAACAATCATTGTACAGAACATCAACTTAAAAACAAAGTGCTTTGTTTTGTTCTTTTCTTAAAAGTATGGTTTCTTTGTTGTTCAATGTATGATGTCTAGGTTATTTCCTATGGTACTTTTTTGCTATTATGTCTATGTACATTCTTAAACATATGTAATGGGAGGGATAGACACTTGAGAACGGAATTTCCTAAGTCTTAGATGATGCAAATCCTCAGCCTGAGAAGATGTTTGGAATTGTTCTGGGACCCATGGCTGTTTCCATGCTCACATAGTAGCGAGAGAACTGTTATAACTTCAAACCCATGGCAACAGAGTCAGCCCTTCGGGTTTTGGGTTTGATTTCGTTTGTCTTGTTATTTTATTTGGTCTTAAGGACTTGAAAGCGGGGCCTCTAAGCACGTGTTCTGCATTCGAGATACACCCTAGACAAGCATTTTGTTCACGGTGTTTGGCCAGCAAAAGCAAACATACCACAAAACAAATAAAGATTAAGTTTAAGAACTCTTCAAAGTTTTGCAAAGATCTATTTAAAGTCCCTATAGCAGATTGTGTACTAGAAATTGTGGCTTTCCTTTTTCTACATGTCCTATGTAAATACAGAGAAAGCCCCTCTGTTATTGCTGCTGGGTATAAAATGGTTTTCATTTATGTTTCCTTGGTTTTCAACACAACTAAGATTGTTGTTTTACATTAACTGGTATTCTGTGGGTTTTGTGAGTTTTGCCTTTTGTCTTCCTGATTTTTAAGGGTTCTCTATTGGTAGTAATCCTGAGCTCAGTAGGCACCAAGCACACATGTGATGCATCGACATATGCAGACAAAATACCCTCGTACATATAAAATAATAATAATAATAATAATAATAATAATAATAATAATAATAAACAATATTTTTTAAAAGATTCAAGTGAAGCCAATTGCTTTTCTAGTCTGGAACCTGTCTTCATTTTACTACATGTCTTTTTATGATTAAATCTTAATGATGTGTAGGTAGCCATTTCTCCTTTAAGATATTCATATTTTCATTGGGTAGTGATGGCTCACACCTTTAATCCCAGAACCCAGGAGGCAGAGGCAAGTGGATCTTAAAATTCAAGGTCAGTCTGGTCCACAGAGTGAATTCCAGGACAGCCATGGATATTCAGAGAAATCCTGTCTCAAAAAGCAAAGAAGAAAGAAAGAAAGAAAGAAAGAAAGAAAGAAAGAAAGAAAGAAAGAAAGAAAGAAAGAAAGAAAGAAAAGAAGGAAAGAAAGAAAAACAAAACAAACCTTGCCCCCTCCAAAAAAATAAAACAAAACAAAAAAAAAAGCTAGAGCTATACGTATTTTTCTAAGTGGCTTAAGAAACACTTTTAGACTGAAATTATAGTGGCATATTATTCCGCCCCCCACTTTAAAGGTTCATTTTTCCTACTTTATGTGTTTGGATTTTTAGTCATCTTAATTTTTGTAGGTATGATACAAAATTGAAATCTAAAAAGAAAAACAATTTTGACACAGGGTCATGCTATATAGCTCTTGCAGGCTTCAACCTCACATCCCCCTGTCTCTAATTCCTAAGTAACAGGGGATCTGACCTGGACTTTTCCATGTGGATAACCAGTTGTCTCAGCATCTGATTTGCCATCATATGACCTCTATGGTAAACAGTTTCAATGTATACCTCTGTTTAACATCATATGACCTCCATGGTAAACAGTTTCAATGTATACCTCTGTTTA
>NC_034596.1:29980606-29987378 GCF_900095145.1 Mus pahari
GGTAAACAGTTTCAATGTATACCTCTGTTTACCATCATATGACCTCCATGGTAAACAGTTTCAATGTATACCTCTGTTTAACATCATATGACCTCTATGGTAAACAGTTTCAATGTATACCTCTGTTTAACATCATATGACCTCTATGGTAAACAGTTTCAATGTATACCTTTGTTTACCATCATATGACCTCCATGGTAAACAGTTTCAATTTATGCCTTTGTTTACCACCATATAACCTCTATTATAAACAGTTTCAACGTATGTTTATAAGACTTCCAGTTAGTGCCCATTAGCTTAATTATCTCCCATATAACAAATACAGCCCTGTCATAATTATTATAGATTTTTAAAAATTATTTTTAAAATGTACTTTATCCTAATTTTGATCTGGGAGGGACAGTATTTCATCTTAGATTACAGTCTATCACTAAAGGAAGTTAGAGCAGGAACCTGGAGGCCAGAGCTGAGGCAGAGCCCGGGAAGAAATATTCCTTACTGCTCTGCCTCTGGGCTCAAGACCAGCTACTTTACAGCCCAGGACACCTTCCCAGAGACAACAGTAGCCACAGTAGGCTAAGTGTCCCCTACCCCCCATCAGTTAGTAATAAAAAATGAATAACATGCAAATTAAATCTCTCAATACTTTTTCTACTTGAAGCTTGTCTTGACTTTTCTTGGGCTTTTATGTTACCATATAAGTTTTAGAGCTGTTTATCCAGTTTATAGGCTTTAAAAGATTGTTATTATTATTACATTACTATTATTATTATATTAGTATTACTGTAAAAATAATTATTATTATAACAGCTTCTAATTTAAATAAGTCTTTATGATATTGAGCCTTCACAACTATGAAAATATACAGCTTTATATTTTTCCTCAAATTTGTTTAACCTTAAAGATAGTCTGTAATTTCCTCCATAGATTTCTTGTGTCTATAGCTAAGGCTTAGCCACACTTACCTTTGTAGCTTTTGTTACAAGTCTTAGAGGAATCTTTCTATTAAATTCTCTTGTTGGTTATCATGAGTAAATAAAAATATCATTCATTTATCTTTGCTCAGTTTGAACTCACCAGTCCCAAACTCTCGTATTCTAAAATAAATCATTTTAGTTTGATAGTTCTGAGACTCATTTTTAGGTACAACATTTTCTAGTTCTTTCAACACATCTAAACAAATGAGCCATACATTTGTTAAAGTAATCAAAAGTGAGGTTTTTTTAAACAATTCCTTTTTCTTTTAAGGTTCATTTATTTATTTCATGTATATGAGTACACTGTAGCTGTCTTTAGACACACCAGAAGAGTGCATCAGATCCCATTACAGATGGTTGTGAGCCACCATGTGGTTGCTGGGAATTGAACTCAGAACCTTAGGAAGTGTAGTCAGTGCTCTTACCCGCTGAGCCATAGCTCTAGCCCCCAAAGTGGTTTCATATAGTTGTTAAAGAAATGACAAAGTTACCTGGTTATAACTGGCTTTGTATTGGCAGAGGGAAGATTGAGCAGGTTGGTGGTGGGGAGACAGTGTGCAAAAGGAAATGGTCCCAGGGTTTCTGATGTGAGCAGACAGGAGTGCTCTTTCTGCAATGGAAAATAGTTGGAGCAAATTTGAGACAGAAAATCAAAGGCTCAGACTTGGGCTTGTTAGGTCTAGATGCCATGTGGGTGGTCCTGCAGAGATCCCGAGCATATCTAGGTAGAATTAGAAATCTAAGGACCTTCGGGGACCGTGGGATTTCATTTATGGAAAAGGGAGCGAAAGAGAACAGAACCTAGTGCAGAACCTTGGGAGTGGTGAAGAAGGAACAGGGTAGGCGCATAGCTGGCAAAGAATTGTAAAGTGGAAATGAAGTCGGATAGAAACACACGTGAACCCTTTAACAAGAGGAGACCATGAAGAGTACAGCACAAGGTCAAAGGCTACATAAGAGGTTAAACAAGAAAGGAGCCGAAATATTTATTGACTTTAAAAACATCATCGAGATTCCTGCTGGTGGGGGTGGGGGGTGGGGGGTGGGGGATGGGGGATGGGAGGGTGGGGGTGGGAGGATGGCATGGATCCAGAACTCAGACTGTTGCCTGGAATTCAGAGAGTGTTCCTATTGAGGGCCTTTCTCGTACCAGGAGTTAGCTTGCACACAAGTCTTTTTTGCAGCTACTAAGTTCTGCGGAGTCATCCAGGCAAGCAACAACACCTCTGAACCCTTGTCTAAGCCGCTAGGTGAAATGTCAGGGAGATAACACTCGGAAGATTTTTTTTTTTTTTTTTAAACCATGGTTGTGCAAATCTCTGCAAACCAATGAAATCTCTCCGCCACACACACAGGTGCAGAGGGTGGTTCAGTCTCAGCAGGAAGTTGCGGAAGCTGTAGTCATCATCGCTTCTGCTGATCAGAGACTCAAAGGTCAAGACCATATTGGAGTCTTTCCATTGTTGTAAAAGTTAATGAAAGTTAATTATTAAAGTTGACAGAAAGGCAATTTGCCCACCGCTTTACATAACCTATATAAAGACATCCATAACACATATGGATGCATACAGAATCTATAGACCCAAGTAGATGCATAGTGTCTCCCAGAACAGGACTGCTTTATCTCCAAAAAAAAAAATCCTTCCCACTGTTGCTGAAGCGCCACACTGAATATATTAAGGTAGGAACTAAACTTATCAATCATTGTACTCAAACTGATTTGCTATTTATCAAAAATATTTTTGCTTAACATGGTTTATCTAGAAGTTACTGTTATCATCTTGAGTTTATAAGCATGAATGTTTTGAATGATCTCACCAATAGGCTAAAAAACGGGTCTGGAACACTAGCAATGTGAATTCAATATTTGAGGAGCTTTAAGTTATCAAGTAAACAGTTGTGTGCATTGTTAAGACTTAAGTAGCCTTTTCAAAGATAGGAGTGGGTTTTACTTTCATTGTTCAAATAATTCTGCTAATTCTCCCCCCTAAACTGGGTCTTACAGGTAGATTATCTCCTCTGAAGACTTGCAAACTCTGTGAGCTTCTAGGAAAAGTCAGCAGGGGGTGGAATCCCCCGTGTGAAGGGATTCAGAGAGGCCACCTGTCCCAGACATAGGGGCTTTATCTTCCAGACAGCCTACAAAGTCCAGCAGGAAAGGAGAAAGGGAGAAAAAGCCACAGGCATTGAGAGTGAGGAGACAGATGGGTGGGAGTGGGTGAGAGAGATGGCCATTGACAGCAGTCAAGTACCCAGTGCCACAGCTAATATGAGATCATACAGGGTACCGATGCTACCATTGATCATACAAGATAATTGCACTATCATTGATTCATGTTCACGAGACTCTGTTTTGCTCTCGTAAGTGCCAGAAACTTTTATTTTACAGTGTTCCTGTTGGCTGGTTGGTTTGCTTGCATAGGGTCTCGCCGTGTAACCCAGACTGATCCCAAACTTACTAGGATGGTCTTGAAGTCACAGGTATCTTTCTGCCTCAACCATCTGGGTATTAGGATGACTGGCTCGGTCATTTGCTAGCAAGAGTCGGGAAAGCCATTTTACTGTCTCTCAGTTTGTGCATGTGAGTTGGAAATGATGATACCTACCTTGCTCGCATGTAGGACATGGAAGTGCTCAGAAAACTTACGGGAATGGCTAGGAGTTCTCTTTACTGCCCTTTGTACCTACTTGCCTGAAGCTTGATAGAGCATCTCCTTGTATGTCTCTACTGATCTCTCTTTTTAGCCTGCAGTTTTTCTTTTTATCTCTTCCTGCCCACCTGCTCTCAGGCATGTACGCATTGTACAACATTTATGGCCTTTATCATGACATCTTCATACATGTGCACCACACATGTCTCTCATACTCACCCCCATTACTGTTGCCCACCTCCCACTGCCCCCCTCCTTCTTCCTGCACAGCCTCCTCCACTTCCATCTAAGGCAGTACAAATACAGACCGAGCCATGCTGTGAGTCCGCCTTATTTGGTTGATGACCTCTGGGGGTCAATCATTTTCCTGCAAACTGCATCATTTTCTTCTTCCTTATGACTGGATAAAGCTCATGTTTGCATATCTGTCCCATTCTCATTACCTATTCATCTATTATTGGACACCTAGACTGGGACTTAACTCAGCTATCGAAAGGGTGCTGCAATAAACATAGGTGTGCAGGTGTTTCTGTTGTGTGCTGACTTAGATTCATTAATGTGTAAGCCTAGGAGTGGTTTAGGTAGATGATATGCTAGCTGTAGGTTTAGTTGTTTTAAGAAATCTCAGTACTGATTTCCATAATTGCTGCACCAATTTACATTCCCAGCAACAGTAGGAGAGCCCCACCCCCACCCCATATTCTTACTATCTCTGCTAAGTCCCTGCTTCTTTCCCATCATCCTTTGCAAGGAATGGGATGATGTTTCTAAGGTCTAACTCATGACACAGATCTGCATGAAATGTTCCTCAGTTCCTACCCATATTCACAATCATTCTTTCAATTTATTAATTGTCCCAAACATTTTATATGTGTAAACTTGAGTGTTAGGGCTACATCATGTGTGTGCAAAATATTTTGTTCATATTTTACTTCATTTCAGAAAAATCTTCTCTCACTCTCATCACATTACAGGACATTTGCAAGAGGAAAACAAAACAAAAATCCCTAAGATTTGAGCTTTGCTCTTAGGAAACTCAGTCTTATTGGGGAGAAAACCAAATACAAATAATGATAATACAGTATGATTTTGAGTAGAAATATGTCTAGGGTACTTTTCCAGGAAGCTTTTCAGCATCTTTTTTATCATATATTACTGAGTTCCTCACAGACTATACAGGTCAATCAATGCCTGTTGAAGGAATGAAGAAGGGAATTAAGAGTGGGGCAAACTGAATATTTTTAAGGATGAATAGGAATTTAGCAGGTTTCAGAAAATATCACAGATTAAGAAAACAATGTAGATAAAGACATAGGGTGCTAAATTCCATGGTGTTTTGGGAACTTACTACTGTGCTTGTAACAAAGCAGGGGAAAATAGTTTGTAAGTAAGAGCCCAAATATAGAGGGTCTTCCAGGCCATGCTAAACTTAGATTGGTAGATTCTTCAAAAACAGTGTTTAAACCTCGGTAAGAGTGGAAAACTGCCACATTTTTTGGAGATAAGCTCAGAGTAAACCTGAGAGTCATAGGAAAGTTGACAGCATTACTGTGACTCTTAGTTAGGGTTTCTATTGCTTGAAGAGAAACCATGACTACAGCAACTCATTTCATTGGTCATGGCTTACAGTTCAGAGGTTTAATCCACTATGGTTATGGTGGTGTGCAGGCAGACATGGTGCTGAAGGAGAAGCTGAGAGTTTGACATCTGGATCGGCAGGCAGCAAGAAGATACAGAGACACTGAGCCTGACTTGAGCATCTGAAACTTCAAAACCCACCCTCAGTAACACCCTTCCTCTAACAGTACAGCACCTCTTCAAAAAGTGCCACGCCTCCTAATAGTGCCACTCCCTGTGAGTCTATGGGGGTTTTCAAACCACCACACTATGTGTCCAACCAGTCTTTGTTTTGTTGCATAGACACAGTTGCAAATTGGATCTATACTGCTACATAAAACTCAGTCTTGAAGCTGTTATGTAGGAAATCAAGGCTTAAAAATCTCTGTGCTTTAGCCAGCCTCATAGAACAGCCCCTATCAGGAAGATTAAACAGCTTCTTCTTTCTAAAATTAAGAAAATCAAGGCTGGGATCATTTGTCATAGCAAACCCAGTTCATCAGCAGCAAAGACGTGAAGCCAGGCGTGCTTACCTGCCAAACTCTCACCCCGCATTGTCTGAGGCAAGCTGATCCCTTCCCTACACTTCCAAAGTGATAGAATTACTAGTATGTTCCACATGATGGACACAAGTCTGATTCTTTCTGTATACTTCCTAAATCAGACTTGACTCCCCCCGCCCTGCGTTATATGGACAACACAATGGTGGAGTTGATGGAAAAAACAGACAGCTCAGAGTCTAAAAGCTAAAACTGAGCTGAGTTTCACAAAGATGTCTGAAGACCACAATATATAAATAGACCTATTAAACTAGTGATGGAAGGCATGTGTTACGCATGCTGTTACCCACTATGAACACTGAACTGAGATGTGTGAGTTAGCCACATAAACATGACTGTAATGGCTATTCCTGGTTGTCATCTTGACTATGTCTGGAATGAACTACAATCCAGAATGGGAGGGCTCACCCGTAATCCAGATCTTAAGCCTGGAAAACACAAGCTTCTGACCTGGATCTTGGCACAGTAGCCATGAAAAGCTTAGGCCCAGGCAGTACATTCCTTTAGTCCCCAAGACTGAGGCAAGGAGACCTCTGAGTTCAAGGTCAGCCTGAGACAAAGCAAGACCAGTCGTGGTACACACCTTTAATCTGGGACACACCACCTGCCTACATGAGGACCTTGGAAGAAGGAAAATGAACTCTTCTTCACCTGCTTGCATTTACTTGCCGGCACACCTGTTGGAATCTACTTCTACAGAAGACCAGCTGAAACCACTAGCCTCGTGGGACTGGGCAACTGCTAGATACTTGGACTTTCCATTCACAGCTGACCATTGCTGGGGTAGTTGGAATAAATTCCCTCAATATAGAGAGACATTCCATAAGTTCTGTGACTCTAGAGAACCCTGACTAAGACAATGACCACAGCAGGAAACAAAACACAAAACATGCCTCTGCCTCTGCCTCTGCCTCTGCCTCTGCCTCTGCCTCTGCCTCTGCCTCTGCCTCTGCCTCTGCCTCTGCCT
>NC_034596.1:29987573-30001085 GCF_900095145.1 Mus pahari
CCTCTGCCTCTGCCTCTCTGCCTCTGCCTCCTCTGCCTCTGCCTCCTCTGCCTCTGCCTCCTCTGCCTCTGCCTCCTCTGCCTCTGCCTCCTCTGCCTCTGCCTCTGCCTCTCTGCCTCTCTGCCTCTCTGCCTCTCTGCCTCTGCCTTCTTCAGCAAATCCTACCGGCCTGCGCCACCACAACCTGCAAAACATGTCCTTTAGCAGTCTTGTCTTGGACACATGGAGAAACTGCCTCCACCGCCTTCCCCTATTCTTGTCCTGACTATCCTGTTTGCATGGAAAGATTCTGGCTTCTAAACAATCTTGGAAGGGTCTGTGGGACGCTAATGGCCTTGGAGGCAATCATCACAGAAGGGCAAGGGGGAAACAAACAAATGTTTTTCATGCTTTATATAATAATGGCCATGTATTTATGTCTTTCAAAGAAATAGCTCAGTTGTATGTCAATGGCATAGTTGAATTATCCTGCTGGGCTTCAAAAGCAAATGGAATCCGAGAGAACCGTGGCTTTTACGGGGAATGTATTATCAACTCCAGACTGGTCTCCCTTCTGACTTCTTTTACTAACATCTCTGCTAAACCTTGCTCTGTCCCCGCCCAGCTACTCATGCTCATCACTTGGCCTCTCGGATGCTGACATTATCCTTCCCTGATTCCATCCAGTTCACACTGGCCAGAATGAGAGCCTTTTTGTGCCTTTGATTATGGCCCCTGTCTAGCAGCTGGTTGGGATCCTCATTGGTGGTGGTACTCACTGGAGCAAGGGTCCTCCTTACTCTCTCCCTTCCCTTACGCACTCCCCAATTTCACATCTCCAAACACGGAGCTATCCTCTTTTGTAAAGACTGATTTATGAGACAGAACTGGCTTCCCTCTGGTTCTCCACTGACTAGCACAGGGGTGTTTTGAGATCCATGAGAGGAACAGTGTTTTCAACTTACGCCAGGCAATGTGTATCCTTTTAGGGATGTCTCCTCCAAGACCCTCCCTAGCTTGAGTTGCTTGTGATGGTATCCCTGAGAGTTCCCTTCTGTAAGAAGAGAAACTCGTTCCTCCTGGGTTCAATGAAGTTCAGTTGCCAGCCTTGCTGGGCGAACTGCGGCTTCGAATGAGTTGCTTCCCAGGCGAAAAGGATAGAACTCTGAGGCCAGACAGAACTCTAGAGAAAGGCTGAGTTGAAAAGGCCAGGGCCAGCCGGGCATGGTGGCGCACGCCTTTAATCCCAGCACTCAGGAGTCAGAGGCAGGCAGATTTCTGAGTTCGAGGCCAGCCTGGTCTACAAAGTGAGTTTCAGGACAGCCAGGGCTATTCAGAGAAACCCTGTCTCCAAAAACCAAAAAAAAAAAAAAAGGAAAAAAAAAGAAAGAAAAGAAAAGGCCAGGGCCATAAAACAAGCCCTCTGCAGAGCAGGGCAGATATAGTGGAGACTCCCAGGGGACTAGAGATGGAACTGGTCATAATGAGGTGGACCTCAGAGGGGGGTGTCAGGACTGCATGGTGTGAATTCATAACCCATAAGAATAGCTTAACTGAGAAACTGGACTTCAGACGTTAATTCTAGGATTAAATTTCTGCTAAAATGTTTTTTTTTTCAAAGCAGAGAATGATAAATGTGTGTGATTTGGCAGCAAGGCATATAAATCTACATATATGTACATGTGTGTCTATGGGCACCAATAGATAACATAAAGGCCAACACTTTTTTAAAAGTGTACAGTGTGGGAAAGGAAATAAGACTGGAAACATGGGGCTGGAGAGATGGCTCAGCGGGTAAGAGCACTGACCGATCTTCTGAAGGTCCCAGCAACCACATGGTGGCTCACAACCATCCGTAATGAGATCTGATGCCTTCTTCTGGTGTATCTGAAGACAGCTACACTGTACTTACATATAATAAACAAATAAATCTTTTTTAAAAAAAAAAACTGGAAACATGTACAAATAGAGCTCAAAGTTCCAAGATTACTGGGAGCCAACTGCTCCAGGAATGAATTCCCGTTACCTAAAGGTATTGACACTTTAAGGAGCCATAGGGAATCTAATCACAGAGGTAAAACAAAGGCACGGAGACTCACTAATGCTACTGTGGTGTTTGGAACAGAACTGCGGATTCCAGGAACCAAACATAATTTTTCCCCAAGGATTTCTAGAAAGAAAAGCGAACGGCATGAGTGAAAAACAAATTAATAAAAGCACTTGAATTCTTAACAAAAGCCAGTTGCTCCCACCAAGTGCAGGCAGGATGAATGGCACTCTTGACTGGAGCCAGCTCAGCCGCTCAGCAGAGCTGCGGGCTGCGGCAGGGTGATTGGCTCATGGCGTTTGTTACCTGTCGGGTGTGAGACAGCAGTGTCAGGAGAGCAGTGGAAACATAAGAATAGCTTATGAGAGGCTGGTTCTCAAGCTCTCATAGGTTTGGACACTTTCTTACACTTCCCTGACTCTTGCACTTGTGCAACCCCATGCCACCATGTGTCCTGTGAGGAGGAAGCAACAGATGGCCAGAGTTCAGGTTCTTGATCCAGCTGCAAGCGGGAGGGGCATTAAAGAGCCAGCTGTGGTAACCTCAGGAAGGGGCTAGATAAGAAGTTATTCCTGCTATCGCTGGCACTGACAAAATATGAATGAATGAATGAATGAATGAATAGATAAATCAAATCCTAGTTTTTGCAGAAAGAAACTATCATGTCCAGAAGAATAAAAGATGCACTGTCAAAGTTTTTAAAAAAAAAAAAAAATAGGAAAAAAAAAAAAACCAAACCAAAACAAGTAAGTGTCTGTGAACACCTCAGTAGAAATGTGAACAAAGCAACCAAACTGAAGTATTTCCCCTGTGCATTCATAGCCTCATACAACAGAAGGAACATCCCGAGTCCTCATCGTAAGGCTTTGGAGCCCTTACTGTAGACAGCTTTGCCAGACATTCACGGCACCAGAAGTCACTGACCATAGACTGATTCTAAGTGCTACTGTCCCAGCTGCAGTGTGGGCAACTGGCCAAGAGACAAAAGTCAAACAAATACCATGCAATTTACTGCACAGAGCAAGCCAAATCCGCTTGAAGAGAAAGCTCCGATATGAAGTACTATACAGCCAGTGCGGTGGGAGGTAGGAAGTGAGAAGGAAGGTACGAGAGGGGACAAAAACAAGTGACACCAGGCTGAGAGGAAGACTCAGAAAGAAGTCTAGACCTCAAAGGAACATTCCAGATTCAATAGGCTGGAGGACGGAGCACACACTCTCCAAGGCTAACTCACAGGGAAAAGTTAGAGGATGTTAGGAAACTGGCACGGGAAATAACAGTGGGTGATCAAAGAGAGGTCCGGTGAGAGCAAGAACTGAAGTCAGTCTCTAGTTCTTGTGACAATGTGAAGGCTGCAAACATGCAGGAAGGGCTCTGTAGTAGGAGAGAGCAAGATGTAACAAGATACAATCTAGCATAAGGTAATTGTTAATCACTGTGATTTAAGTCAGAGACCAAAACTGGGCCTCCTGGTTAGGTATGCAGAGCCAAGATTAGGAGGGGAAATACCAGCAGAATGATCTCCAGTCCTGTTTATAGTGGGCAATCAATTGCATGTCATAGAGTAAAGGTCTGAAAATGAAGGTCCCATTTTTGACATAGGTAGCTATATAAAGAAAAGACACTTAGATTGTGGTGGGTACATAATTATTTTCTCATCTGTAAGATAAGGATAGTAAGAATTAATGCCTCAACTGTGAGTACTACACTAATAATGTATATAAAGGGCTTTATCAATTGATCTTCTACTACTACAGAAACAAAATAGAGACATGAATCTAGAAAAATCTGGATACCTTATATCATTGGTTTTCAGCCTTTCTAATGCTGCCACCCTTTGATACAGTTCCTCATGTGTTGACCCCCAACCAGAAAATTATTTCATTGCTGCTTCATGTCTATAATTTTCTAGTTATAAATTTTAATGTAAATATTTTTTGGAGATAGAGGTTTGCCAAAGGGGCCATGACCCACAAGCTGAGAAACGTTATCTTACATAGAAAATGTTATTTTATTTTTGATTGATTGATTGATTGATTTACACATTAATTTATTTTTGTAGTCCTAGGGATTGATCCTATGGCCTCATTTATTGAAATGTACTGAGTTCTAAGCCAGCCCCACAAAATGTTAACCATTACATAATAACCACCATGTGTCAAACACCTGGGGCATGTCATATTCATTAGTGCAAGCTTTGAAAGTTTTGACCATTCTGATCTCCACAGTTACCTTGAAACATGGGCATCATCTCCCAGTGGATAACAGAGGCTCAAATAGGTTAAGTCAGCCGCCCACAGTCTTTCCTTAGAAAGAAACTTGTCATTCTTTCACTAAGTAAACATAGTCATACTTTGTTTCCTCATAGTTTCCTTTGACTTCCAGGAACTGTAAAAAAATAAATGGACAGTATATTTGGTTTTCACAAATTAAAACCATTTTGAGGTCTTATTAAAATACAAAACTCTGATGAGTAAATTAGAACAACCTTGATTAGAGTCAAAGGGGATTGAATATACTTTGATCTGCCCCCACTGTTGAGGTTGGAAATACCTGTAGAAAAAATAGTTAAGAAAGACTCTCAAAAACTGTTTCGTAAGTAAACCAAGTCAATTTTTTTGCTTCTTGGCTGTACACCTTTAACTTCAGCATTTGGAAATCAGAAATGAGTGGATCTCTGTAAGCTCCACGTGAGCTTGGTCTACATACCAGGTTCCAAACCAGCCAGGGTTACATGGTGAGACCTTGTCTCCAAAATAAGAAGAAAAACAAAAACAAGAAATCCTTGCTTAGTCAACCCAAAGGAGTTGTGTCTGCTCGTTGAAGGAAAAAGTGGTATTGCTGTGAGGGAAAAAAAAAAAAAAGTGACCTAGGTCCCTTAATCCTGCCCTCTTTTGATCTCAAAAGGTGGTAACATTCAGTTCGGAGCTCACTCATCTGTAAATTGCATCACATTATCTCTGAGTTATTTAAGAAGCAAGCTCTGTTTGGTTTCAGGCATTTTAACCTGCTAACGGCAAGAAGAAGTGCTCTCACCACATAGTTTCAAAGGGCTTCCTTCCCACTAGCCACTGTCACCAGGGAAGGCAAAATGATCGAAGCCATAGGGAATCAGTATGTGGTGGCAAGACCGGTGTATTCCACAAAGACTTTTGGAGAGGAGTTTAAGAAGACGCCCAGACATCACAAGACATTCCTGGATCATCTCAAAGGGTGTTGTAGGTAAGAGACTCTTGAAGTACTGGAAAGAGAGAGAAACGAAGCAGTCTCTACTGAAATTTCTAGCGTTTAAGCTCCAGGAATCTGTCGTCCTCACTTTCCAAACCTCTCACTCCCCTGCCTGAGGTGGAAAGGCAAAAGGAACACACCCCCAAACAAACACAGCTCTTCCAAGTCAGAGACTAACAGACAGATTCAGGCGAGTTCTCAATCGAAATGATGCACAGTTCAACTCAGGGCGGCACATACATTCTTTTATATCTGAAGAAAAGCTGGCATTTTCCTTTTAAAAGAGAAAAGCTTCTTTGGTGGTGACCAGAAAGCTCTTGGCAGGGGGAGAGAGGCAATTGTTAGCGGGACTGAAGTCACCACTTTCGTCTTTAAGATGATGTCATCTTTGCCAACTTTCTACCTACTCTTAGGAGCCGAACTTAAAATTTGATATTAATTCACTGACCTGTGACTTTCAATGTTTTCAGCTGCTCCTCACAAAAGGCCAAGAAAATCGCCCTGTCTTTGTTCCCCATAGCATCTTGGTTGCCAGCATACAAGATAAAGGAATGGCTTCTCAGTGACATCGTCTCTGGCATCAGCACTGGGCTGGTGGCTGTACTGCAAGGTAACTTTTTCTTCCTTTTTTTTTTTTTTTCCTCTGTTACTTTTTCTTTTATTTTTGAAGATATAATTTGCATATCATAAAATTCACTCATGATTCTTGTGTGTGTGTGTGTGTGTGTGTGTGTGTGTGTGTGCTGGAGCAAGGCCTCGTACCTGCTAGCTTTGCATTTTACTGACATGTTCTACGTCAACCAACCTTTTGATATGTATAACTCCATGGGTTATTCATGGAGGTTGAGCATCTAAGATCACCAATTCTAGCATATTTACCACTACCTTCCCATCTCCCCCTCCCACCCCTTCACACGTGCACACACCAAATCCTTTATCACTTAATGTGTGCTCTTCGTAGTCCTTCCTCCACTCAGCGGTAAGTCTATGGAGTTTCCTATTCTGGATATTTTGTGGAGATGGAATTGTCTGTGGTACTTTGCATCTGATACTTACCTCTTAGCACCATGCTTTTCAGCTTACTCATATTCTAGCAAGGGCAGCACTCTACGTATGGCATGGTTTATAGCACACTTGGTTGGACCTTTGAGTCATTTCTTCTTAGAGGGATTATGAGTAAACCTTCTATGAACATTTGTGCACACTGTATGCAACTCTTTTTGTAAATAGATGTTGCAGTGGCTTCGATCTATCTCCAGGAGTGTAAGTGCTGGTCCTGTGGTGGCATGGTGTTTAGTCATTTGTAAAGGTGCACAGCTGTATCACTTCCACTCCAGTGCATGTGGCTTCAGATCCTCCAGCACTTCCTGCTTACTCCCTTGTTTTATCTTTGCTATCCTGATGGGTGAGAAGCAGTGAGTTGTGGCTTTGGCTTGTATTTCTTTAATAACCAATGATGTTTATTAAGTATCTTCTCTTTTGTTGTGCTTGTTATTCCATTGCATGTCTTTCAAATCCTTCATCTTTTGCTTCATTTTGCTTTCTGTTTTGGTGCTGGAGATCAAGTCCGGGGCCTGACACATACCAATCAAGAACTTATGACAATTAGACCCCTAATTCTCCTTGCTGGTTTTAAAACGTGAATTGCCAGGGCTGGAGATATGACTTGGTTGGTAGAGATCATTGCCCAGTGTGCTCAAAGCCTTGGGTTCCATTGCCAGCACAATATGAATCAGGTCTGTCATCCCAGCATCTAGGAGGTGGAGGTGGTAGTGTCATAAGTGTGACTATATAGCACGTTAGAGGCCACCCTGGGCTAGGATGTCCTGCCTTTTATTATAGAGCTGCAAGGGTTATTTATGTATTTCTGACACTGAACCTTTATTTGACACATTATATGGCACAATATGAATCAGGTCATATTGCCAACAGCTTTTTTTTTTTTTTCCATTTTCTGTGTTGCTCCTTCGCTTGTTTTTAAAACTAGAGAGAGAAAAGGAGGGAGACAAAGCCTCATGTCGCCTAGGCTGGCCTCAAACTTCTGATCTTCCTCCCTCCACATCCCAAGTGCTAAGATTACAAGCATGTGCCTCCATGCCCAGCCTAAAAGGGGACCCATAACAGTCACTTCCTGTGTCTTTAATGGGCTTGGGGGAGAGTAAGCCCAGGGCAGATGTACTTCCATTCATTTTCAGCACAGGTCCCCAAACGCTCTTATTTTTGCGACACTGTGAAGTCAAACTCAGGCATCCTCCATGCTAGGCAAGCGATCTGTTGCTGAGCTAACTCCTTGGATGACAGCAGCGCTGTGATTAAACAGAGCGTCTACATGTCAGGCCCTTGCATTGATCCATGCTCCCTCCCAAACATTTTTTTATTTTCAATTCTTTGATTGTTTGTGCGACACGCATCCTTTCTGAGAGACCGTGGCCTGACCCAAGACTGCAGATTCGTACTCGTGAGTTCTTCTGACAGTGTTAGTCTTGAATACATTTTGAGTTACTGTGGTAGCCTATCTCAAAGACCCAGTCTAAAAGACTAAGAGAACCTGATGAAGCCTAATGACTCGGCTGTTGTCTTCCCAGGTTTAGCATTTGCTCTGCTGGTCAACATCCCTCCAGCCTACGGGTTGTACGCAGCCTTTTTCCCAGTCATAACCTACTTTTTCTTGGGCACGTCTAGACACATATCTGTGGGTAAGTCATTTACTGCATTGATACGCGCTGACTTTGTTCACTCTTCATAAATCGTATTAGAAGCTCGCTGTAAATCCCAGATTGTGCATCATTTGGAAGATTCCCGGTTTCCTGTAAGAATTAGGCCCAGGGCTGGTTGCACACAGTAGCCTGCTTTATGCAGTTTTGTGGCTGAACCAAAGCTCAGGCGTAGGGAGGCACACACTGACCATCATTTGCCTCTGGTTATCTAGGTCCGTTTCCAGTTCTGAGTATGATGGTGGGAGTTGTAGTTACAAGAGTGGCCTCAGGTGCCAATGCTTCTCCAGAATTGTCCTCAAACGCAACAGAAAATGACTTATTGGTAGAGGAGAAGGTAATGGTGGCTGCATCAGTAACTGTTCTTTCTGGAATCATTCAGGTGAGCCCCGTTTAGTGTAATTTGTTTGTCTTGACTAGTCCCTATCTTTCTGTCTCTTCTTCCTCCTATGAATCCTCCTCATTTTATTTATTTATTTATTTATTCATTTATTCATTTATTTATTTTGTGGTTTGCAAGTCCCCATTGGGTGGACCATAGGAAGCATTTTAAAATTATCTTCTTATTTATTCTTGGAGAATTTTAAATAATATATCTTGATCCTACTTACTCTCTTCCCCTCCCCTCTCCTTCCTCCCCTAACTCCTCCAAGATCCTCCCAGACTTGCCAAGTATTCGAGTCATTAACCACAACCAATTGCTAAACATGATCTAGATAGAAACAGATAAACACAATCTAGATAAAAATAAAGGTGGTAGGAAAATTTTAAAAGTCATACATGGTAAGGAATGAAATGCTTAGCTCAATAGAAATATCTTGGGCTCAGTATTACATTCAAACATAATGATTGATAAATAGATAGATAGATAGATAGACAGATAGATGGTAGATAGATAGATAGATAGAGATATTTTAGATATAGATAGATAGAGAAACTTTGCAAGTTTTCCTTTCTAATGCCTCAGTTACTGCTATAATTTAGTTGGGAGGATATTGGTGTCCTTTTTTTTTTTAAAAAAAACTATCCATATAAAAGACTTGGGAAAAAACCTGGAAAAGATTACGGTGAGCCTGTGCCTTCATTCCCAAGCTCCAGGGCCAACACCGCCATGGAAGGTGAAACTATCATGGGTTTCTCAAGATGTTACTTAAGGTTCCAATGATAGCGTTGCTTAAAGCCATTTCTAATAGAAAGGAAAAGTCAGTTGTATGAGGCCACAGGTGTCCAGCCTGTTGACAAACTTTGTGCTCATTTGCGTCTCACACACTTCCGAGTGTGGAAGACCTGTCAGGTGTCTGAGAGAAGCAGTGTCCACTTAATACGCTCACTGTAAACAATAATGATGTGGGGACAGTGGTGCCTTTGTCTCCTAGCTAAAACCTTACTCTTTTAACATGCAGAATGCAGTTATGTATGCATTTCTTACATTTGTGTACTTATGTGGGGGGGGGGGGTCCATAGGAGAACTTTTGGAGGTTGGTTATCTCCTTCTACCACGTGGGCCCCAGAGATTAAACTCAGGTCATCTGGCATGGCAGCAGGTACTCTAACCCTCTGAACCAACTTGCCAGCCCCAGTCACATGTTTCCTAAGTCACTTAAGCGACCTGTTTGAGATATGAATGGGCGCTCACCCATGCATGCCATAACAACGTATTTGCTAGGTAAGATTTTGCTCTAAAGGGCTGGTAGTGAGTCTTCTAAAGATACTGCACCCAACAATGAGGAGGAAGGAAGGAGGTCTTTGGTGGGTCTGATACTTCTTGAGCCATGGTGGACTTATGTACTGGCTGAACATCATGTAATAACGTTCAATCTGACAGATGGACAAGAAGGAGGAAGCCTGAGTGGTAGGTGTGCCAGGAGGCAGGGCCATTGGCTTCTGTTCCCCCGGGCTGAGCATTACATTTTGAAGTACAGTGGCAGGTGCGAGCCTTTGGCTTGCTTGTGCGCTTGGTCTCTAACAGGCTTTTGTCCTTCTCTCTCCAGTTGCTCCTGGGGGTTCTGCAAGTAGGCTTTGTGGTGATATACCTATCCGAGTCCCTAATCAGCGGCTTCACCACGGCTGCTGCCATTCACGTTCTGGTCTCTCAACTGAAATTCATGCTACAGCTGTCAGTCCCAGCACATAGCGACCCATTCTCTATATTCAAAGTAAGTACTCCTGCTGACATTTAAAAATACTGAAAGCCAGACATGGTGGTCCTTAACTCCATCCCTTGGGAGACAGAGACAGGTGGATCTTTGTAAGTTCAAGGCCAGCCTGCTCTCTGTCTGTCTGTCCATCTGTCCACCTGTCTGTCTCTCTCTCTCTCCCTATGTCTCTCTCTGTGTGTGTCTCTGTCACACACACACACACACACACACACACACACAAATATATGAAGTTTCTTGTTCCATGTCTGCACTCCAGTACAGGTAAGTACAAATTAAGCTACTGTATATGGAAAACAGTTTAAAATGTGTACAGAAACAGCTTTTGGCTATATTAATTTCTCCCTTTTGATCAACTTTTTTTTATTTTGAGATATTAACTAGGACTTTGGACACTGACACCTCTTTCTGTTACTCTCAAAAATGGTCTGATTTGGTCTCAAATCACACTGAGAAGTAGCAGAATAGTGAGCTTGATAGGGTGGGAGTCAGATAGAACCAAACAGAAACCTGATTGGCTTGTGACAGATCACTTCCCTCTATTTTCCCTTCCCAAACTCCATCCCAGAATGGATTGAAGCAGACACAGCTACATTATTAGGCTAAGTTAGACTGTGCTAGCCTTTTGTTGGGGCGAAAGTCTGTTATGTTTGGAATCAGTCTGCTCCCTTCAACCGTCAGCTCGGTTGTGCAGTATTTAGCATGCATGACTCCATTTTGTTTGGGTCTAGTCTCTTGGGGTTTAGTGAGGCGGTGTGGTACAAATCAGTGGCATCCTTAGTTTTTCTTGAAGGACGGTCTTCAGGGTTCTGAGACAGCACCTTCTCCAAACACTCTCATTCCCACAGAAAAGTATTCCAGAACTGGGGTGGGCATGAAATCCAGCTTGGGTCTCTTGAGCTCTCTTGGGCCTTTGGGTATACAACCCAACTTCCTTCAGGAAGTAGATTGCACAGTGTAGACAGTTTCCATGTAACCCAGACCAGGCCTGTATTATGAAACACACACACACAAATTCTCCGAAACTAGAAATGATTCCTTGGGCAAGTCAGTGGCAAACTGTATGAAATAAAAAAACAATACTACTGCCCAGTGTGGGTGAGACCTTAGATTTTAGGTCAGGCTCTAATTAATACTGCAAACAAAACGAACAAACACAAAGCAAATGAGGCAAGGAGCGGAGGGGGTCCACAGTAAAACCATGAAAACGCCCAACACGATTTGGTAGTAGCCAAAAGTCCTCCTAGAAAATAAAAAACACCCGGGCAGTGGTGGCACACGCCTTTAATCCCAGCACTTGGGAGGCAGAGGCAGGTGGATTTCTGTGTTTGAGGCCAGCCTGGTCTACAGAGTGAGTTCCAGGTCAGCCAGGGCTACACAGAGAAACCCTATCTCAAAAAACCAAAATAAATAAAAACAAAACAAAAACAACAACAAAAAAAGGTAAAGAAAATAAAAAACAAAGACAGACACATCCCCAAAGCAGTGTTCGGCTATGCTGATTTACCCACATTGTACCTCACGACAACCCCTTCAGTTTCAGGGCTCACACTTGACAGCAGCTGAGCACCGGAAGACTGTGACTGTGTGTCAGTCTGTTGCCCATTTTAATCTGTTTGGAGAGAAATGTGTCTGAATTACAAATTCACATTGTGCTTTGGGGCACCTGTGTTTCTGTCCGTAGGTCCTGGAGTCGGTCTTCACACAAATTCAGAAGACAAACATCGCTGACCTTGTAACGTCTGTGATTATTCTAGTGGTCGTGTTTGTCTTTAAAGAGATCAATCAGCGCTACAAAAGCAAGCTTCCGGTGCCCATCCCCATCGAACTCATCATGGTATTGATTGTCATCAGAAGAATCTCATTCATAATCTAGAGTTTTAAGGAGAGAAAGCCGTCACAGGTTGCTGTACACCAGGTTGCTGTGAAGTGAGCACTAGCACCAGTCTGAGCTTAACATTTAGTATGGGTTTCTCTTCATCGGAATTTACCTTCCCTTTATCTGGGTTTGTTCTTTCCAAAGTGGGAATAGCAAGATCTTCACAGCCAAGCTATATTTAAAAAAAAAAAAAAAAAAAAAAAAAAAAAGAGCCTTTAAGCTTGAGCTGTGGTACCTGTGCAAATCAGAATTGTCCTGTGGCTTCTTAAAATGTAAGTAGGTCTAGTGTAGTAGTTATTAGTTTTTACCTTTATCCCATTAATTAATTAATTAATTAATTAATTAGTTAATCCCAATTGCTGTCCCACTCTGTCCCTCCTCACAGAGTCCCCACCCCCCCTTCTCTTCTGAGAGGGTGGGCCCTCTCCTAGGTATCCCCCACCCCCCTCTCAGGGTGCACCAAGTCTCTGCAGGATTAGGTACATCCTCATTTCACTGAGGCCCAACAAGGCAACCCATCAGGGAACGGATTCCACAGACAGGCAACAGCTTTAGGGATAGCCCTCACTCTAGCTGTTGAACCCACATGGAGCCTGAGCTGCCCATCTGCTACCTATGTGCCATGGTCTCAGTTCAGCCTGTGTATGCTCTTTGGTTGGTGGCTCAGTCTCTGAGAGCCCCCAAGGGTCCAGGTTAGTTGACTCTGTTGGTCTTCCTGTGGAGTTCCTACACCTTTCAGAGTTTCCAATCCTTCCCCCAACTCTTGCATTAGAGTCCCAAAGCATTATTAATGTTTGGCTGTGGGTCTCTGCATCTGCTTCAGTCAGCTGCTGGGTGGATCCTCTCAGGGGATAGTCATGCTAGACTCCTGTCTGCAAGCATCATGGTATCATGAATAGTGTCAGGAACTGGTGCTTGTTCAAGGGATGGGTCTCAAGTTGGGCTATTCTTTACCTTTTTATTACAGTTATCTATTTATTTTGGGTTGGGAAAAGAAGTTCAGGAGTTGATTCTCTTATTCCACCCAGTGGATCCCAGGGATCAAATTCAGGTAGTTAGGTTTGGCAGCTGGTGGGGTTCGGTTTGAAGCAATGGTTTGGATTTTGTTGTTGTCGTTATTGTCTTTTTTGTTTTATATCATTCTTAGTTGCACCTCACATTCTAATCTGGGCAATTTGGAATTCTGCAGACTGTAATTGCAACAGGTGTGTCCTATGGCTGTAAATTTGAAGAGAGGTTTGGCGTGGCCGTGGTTGGGAACATGACTCTTGGGTAAGTGTATCATCAATGCTACCATCCTTGAGCACACAAGGGAGAAGCACCTGTGGTTACAAGAACCATACAAGCCCCTTGACACATCCTTGCAACCCCTCTCTTGAACAAGCAGTCATAAAGAATGCCAGGATCCAAGCCGGGCATGGTGGCGCACGCCTTTAATCCCAGCACTTGGGAGGCAGAGGCAGGCGGATTTCTGAGTTCGAGGCCAGCCTGGTCTACAGAGTGAGTTCC
>NC_034596.1:30001176-30035171 GCF_900095145.1 Mus pahari
CTCCTTATTAAAAAAAAAAAAAAAAAAAACTCACAAACCAAGGACTCAAAACAATAAAAACTGGGGCTGGAGAGATGGCTCAGCAGTTAAAATCATTTGCTGCTTCTGCAGAGAGTCTGAATTCAGTTCTCAGTACCCACATGGCAGTGCACAGGGCAGTCACCCAGAGACAGCCTGCCCCAGCCTTGTCCCCCACAGCTTCTTAAAGCTAAAAAAATGATTGTTTTGATTAAGTGGATCAGATGCATATAGACAACATATTTGTATACATATATGATGCTTTAAAGGGCTACACAGAGAAACCCTGTCTTGAAACCACCCCCCACCAAAAAAAAGAAGAAGAAGCAGCAGCTGTGGGAAACAAGGCTAGGGAAGGCTGTCTCTGTGTTTCTTCCCGCCTGCAGTTATCCAGTGATTGACTGCACTTCACTTAAATGTCTCAGAGACATAAGCCCCAAGAAATATAAACAAATGCAAACATCAAAGAGAATCCTGTCAGAAGGGGAAGGTTTTGAAAATAAATGATAAACCTAAGATCATCGAATGATATTCCTTATTTAGTAAATATATCCAAGACCCATGCACTTACCCCGCCAGGTGTGTGGGGCGGGGAAGGACATAGTTTGTTTATTAACTATGAGTTCTCCAGAGAGGCAGCATGACCAGGGACTCGGTGTTCCAGCTCCCGAGCACCCGAAACCGATTGACTTCACAATCACATCCTATCCTTGGGCAAAGTCACTAAACTGGCACCTCCATGCACGTGGTTTGAGGAGGAGCTAAACCTGGTAAAGATCCTGGAGGTATTCGATGAGTTTATGTCAAAAAAAAGGGGGGGGGGGATAAAATATGGAGTGTAAATAAATAACTCAATTAATAAATGAGTTCATGTATGTGCCATGTTAAGTGCCCAACCTCTATTTCAAATTCAAACATCACTACTTGCTGGCTTAGTACCTAAATGAGATACAAGGCACACGATGTGTCTTAGTACATTCCATTTTTTTTCCCTAAGTGATAAAGTGGGCATTTTAAATTTTTGTTGACTGCAACAAAAATTTAATTAATTCTTGCTAGTTTGCTACCAGTGCGTATGCCACTCTGGAGGTTACTTTTGTGGAATGACAAGGTCCAAAGGAAGGAACAACCCAGAGGAGGCTGTGTTAGATTCCAGGGGTGTCTCACAGGCATCCTCAGCGGGCGTGCTGTATTTGATGATGTACAATGATCACTCACTATTCTAGTTGGCCTTCCCACATAATTATGAAGACAAGAGAATAGTACGATTGTCTCATTTGACAAATGAGAAGGCAGGGTCAGGGAAAGTAGAGCCTAGGAATGGAGTCTTTGGCCAGTTAACTCTGTCATACCATGCTATAATGCTCAGAAGTCAAAACAGAAGCAAGTTTATAATAATAATAGGGGCCTAGTTATTTTGATATAAAATACAATCTTTAATTTTGTCTCTGCTGCTAGGTTCATTTCTTAAGACGAAATTGCAATTCCCCTTTCTAGTTTGCACAGGCTAATAGTACATTTTCAGAACTATAGCTGGGTATTTATAAATATAAACAATAGTTTATATTTAATATAAACAATATTTAATATAAACAATAGATAAAACAATAGTTCAGACACAGTTGGCTGGATCCAATCATGCCCTTCCAGTAAGCATCAGGTCTGAAGCCGATGCTGAGGGGAGCTGCACGTTTTACTAGCTCGATGCCACTTGAGACGGACAGCTTTTATAACACAGCTGGCAAACATACTTACTGCTGGAGCTTATGAGCGTGAAGTTTCCCCTGTGGAGAACACTTATCTCTAATACCCTTATCACCTGGTGCTAAAACCTGCTCTCCTCTGGGTGGGATGGACTCTAACAGTTCTTCAGAGCTCAGGGCAAAGCCCAAGGCCTGCCTATCAGGCAATGAAAAGTTAGTTACCAATGGGAAGAAGGCTTTTACTGTCTTGTCCCAGAGTTGTATTTGCACAAAGAGCCTTCACCCTCCGCCGTGGACAGTTATTGGGGGCACTGAGAGGAATGCTTTGAGCCCCTTCATGACATCAGCTGAAGACACTTGTCTGAAGGGGAATAAGAGAACACGTGACACTTGGAGTGTGCTGGCAAGATCGTATCCGCCTTACCATTATTGCCAGGCTGTATGATAAGGTTTATCAATACAGGCAGCATTAATTACTTCATGACAGTAAGATGGGAAATGCCAAACTTTTCAATGGCATCAAGTTCTTAGGCCATACTTTAAAAAAAAAAAAAAAAAAAAAAAAAAAAGACCCAATTCAGTTCAATCCAGACGGTATCCATTCATTTATTTGCCCAACAATCTTTTGAGATTATTGGGCAAGTTGGTAGCCTATAGTTTTGCTTGCTTTCAATTTCAGATTTCAGCCCCCTATTACACCCAGCGTGGAAGTTTTCCAAGACACCATAGGAGACAGCTTCGGCATCGCGATAGTCGGCTTTGCGGTGGCCTTTTCCGTTGCAAGCGTGTACTCCCTCAAATACGATTATCCGATTGATGGAAATCAGGTAAGCCGAATCGGGCCCAATTAGGTAATTTCATGCCCATAATATTATTCTGAAAGAGACCATTTCAGGAAACGCTTCCTCCCCTGTCGTCTGCAGGAGTTAATTGCCTTGGGAGTGAGCAACATATTCACTGGAGCATTCAAAGGATTTGCAGGGAGCACAGCCCTTTCCAGATCCGGGGTTCAGGAGAGCACGGGAGGCAAAACACAGGTATTTGAGGTCTCTGGTGATGACTGGGAAACCCGAGCCAGGCGGAAAGCGGCAGCCATCATGGGAATCGGTTCATTTCTCGCAGGTTGCGGGGCTTCTCTCGGCTGTCATCGTGTTGATCGTCATAGTTGCCATCGGGTTTCTTCTGCAGCCCCTACAAAAGGTAATCATCTTCCCTGAGGGGATAGCATCTCCCTCTCTTTGCGGTGCTAAATCTAACTCTCAGGTTCGAAAGACCTAAGCTCCGCTAGGGGAAATGAGTTCTTGACATATGGCCTCAGACACCCTCCTTAGTTAACACTGTATGGACCAAGGAGGTTTCCCTCTCCTGGCAGACGTTTATGAAATGTTAGGAATGCAGACGCCCAAACCACTTTATCTACTCTACATAATAAATGTTCTAGCGGGGAGGTGCTTTGGCATTGTAGCTTCAACCTGGGTTGACTGAAGTAAAGATTTTCTTTTTCTTTTTTTTAATATTATTAGATATTTTCTTTATTTTCATTTCAAATGTTATCCCCTTTCCTGGTCTCCCTCCGAAAATCCCCTCCCCTTTCCCCTCTCCTGCTCACCAACCCACCCACTCCTGCTTCCTGGCCCTGGCATTCCCTTATACTGGGGCATAGAACCTTCACAGGACCAAGGGCCTCTCCTCCCACTGATGACCGACTAGGCCATTCTCTGCTGCATATGCACCTAGAGCCATGAGTCCCACCATGTGTTTTCTTTGGTTGGTGGTTTAGTCCCTGGGAGCTCTGGGGGGTACTGGTTATTTCATATTGTTGTTCCTTCTATGGAGCTGCAAACCCCTTCTTGGGTCCTTTCTCTAGCTCCTTCATTGGGGACCCTGTGCTCAGTCCAACGGATGGCTGTGAGCATCTTCTTCTGTATTCGTCAGACACTGGCAGAGTCTCAGGAGACAGCTATATCAGGCTCCTGCCAGCAAGCACTTGTTGGCATCCACAATAGTGTCTGGGTTTGGTGATTGTATATGGGATGGATCCTCAGGTGGGGCAGTCTCTGGATGGTCCTTCCTTCAGTCTCTGCTCCACACTTTGTGCCTGTAACTCCTTCTATGGGTTTTTTTTTTTTTTTGTTCCCCCCTTCTAGGAAGGATCGAAGTATTCACACTTTGGTCTTCCTTCTTCTTGAGTTTCATGAGGGTTAGGTCATCAAGCCCTCTATCTAACGCAGAGCGTGGTGCTACCAGCTCCACACCTGTTCTTAGGAACACGCCCTGCAGCTCCAAGGAGTTTGGTTTGATTCCAAAACCAACACTGTCAGCTTGTAGGGGAGTAAACAGTCAGATAGAGAGCTCACCTCTTGCCCTTGAGCTCCCTGTCTATCGCTGGGTTTCCTTTAATAATTGTAAACAGTCCCAGTGTCCCAGAAACCACCAAGCCTGTACGAAAGCAGATGATAGTAAAGACAAGTACATTGCTCTCTGGGGCATTCATAGGGCTTCGAAGGAGTGCATAAATGGGCCAGGAGCCCTATGACCTTCTTAAAACCTTAGCTCTACAGCTTTTTTATCTGTGTGATTTGAGATCAATGCTTCAACTTCCCTGAACCTCAAGTCCTCCACATGTAAAACAGGAAGGGGGAAAGTACTGGCCATACAGAGAAGTTGTGACAATAAATGATGTAAGGCACATGGAGTCCTTAATTGTACTGATAATTAATATTATTATCCAAACATTCCATTATACTTCTGACTGCAAGGGACTTAGCGATCACCCAGCCATCACTAACTATTGTTTGCTCTCTGGGTCCTTCTTCCATGTTGGTTGATAGCTGACGTGTACTCACCCCAAGGTGGGAGGACTCCTGGTGTGGTCACTTCTAGGAAGCATATTGGCTGGATGTGTCTCCAAGCATCACAAAGCACTATTTGCCAAAACCATGTCTTCCACACCCCCAAATCCTTAGCTTCAAAACAAATGTTATGAAAGAGGTCAATACATCACCACTAAGGAAAAAAAATTAACTGTATAGCTTAATAAAAACAAATTTACACACTCTCTCCTCTATATAGAGAAGAGGTCCCGTGGCCTCTTCCATGTGTAAGTGTAAATGTAGGTTCTGCTTGTTCACATCAATGTGGACACACTGAAGAAACAGTCACCACTTAAATCGATCTCTCTCTCTCTCTCTCTCTCTCTCTCTCTCTCTCTCTCGCTCTCTCGCTCTCTCGCTCTCTCTCTGGGTCTAGAATGCTAATCAAAGCAACCTCAATAGAGAATTCAAGGGTAAACCCTATACAAAAGTGGAATGTGGAATGTCTTCATGTTGCCTGAGTCATAACTCTGCTTCCTTTCATTCTATGATGTCAAAACAGCCAGGAACACTAGCTACTAAGGAATATGTATTGGAAGTTTCCCAAGTGTCCACAGATTCTAAAATCACCCCACCCCACCCACACACACGCACCTTGCCTATGGTTTCTCTGTGCTATGCATGTATCCTGCTGCATATGTGTTTCACTATTAATTGCTTCAAATTGTTTCCCCACAGAACAATGCTCGGGAAACGCCTAATGAAAGTATAGTGCCTCTAGCCAGACAATTAAATATTTTCACACGTAACATGGGAGCCAACTGTACAGTATAGCTCTGAATAGGTTGCACCTCAGAGGTGGAGACCTATATCTGCAGTACAATAACAAAATCAGGACATTGACAATAGAAAAGTACTTTTAGGTACATTACCAATTGTATTCTATTTTTCTATTCTATTCCTTTTTTTTAAAACAAGGCATTCATTGTACACACTTTTTCTTTCTCTTTCTTTCTTTCTTTCTTTCTTTCTTTCTTTCTTTCTTTCTTTCTTTCTTTCTTTCTTTCTTTCCATGGATGGGTAGTTTTGCCTATGTATGTCTCTGTACCACATGCATGCAATACCTGTGGAGGCCAGAAGAAGGCACCAGATTCCCGGGAACTGGAGAAAGATGGTGGTGAGCCACTCCGTAGGTGCTAGAAATCGAACCCACGTCCTCTGGAAGAGCAGCCAGTCTTCTTAACCACTGAGGCATCTCTCCAGCCCCCGTTTTAATGTTACTTAAGACTTCTAAACGTTAACCTCTACTCTCACAGTGAATCAAATGAACTCAGTAGATATTAACATAAAAATGTTAACTGTAAAGATTAAAAATATCTGGGCCAGTTAAACTGTGTTCAAGACATGGAAATGAAAGCCCTGGTTTCCTTTGGTTGCTATGCTTTCTCGGTGTGAATTTCAGCACACAAATCACATGCTGCACTCAGAATGGAACCAGTGGAAATGTAGGTAGGGGAGGTCCCTCCCATTTTGCTCGTCCCAAATGATCATGGGTATACTTCACTACTTGGCATGGGAATTGTTGTTGTTGTTGTTGTTGTTGTTAACCATAACAGCTTTCATAAGACTAATTGCAGTATGAGAAACACCAGAAATGATGAGCTAACAATCCCAAAAGTTAGAGTCCACTACCCAACTGTGCCAGAGTGGGGACTTTTTAAGGGGCTGTGTTGTGGGTGGTCACTCCTAGATTGGGAAATATAAATTTGTTGTCTCATGCACTCATTCAATGACCAATTGTTAAGCTCTTCCTATACACGTTTACCATAGTGTGCTCTGGGAACAGGGCAGATATAGTTTGAATGGTCTCAAAGCCTGCCATGGGCTTTTATTAATCATTCCTTGATCTGATCATTAGCATCCTTTTTATAAAACAGCTTGATAGTGGTCATCAGCAAAGTTCTGTGACTGATTTGAGACCTCAAGCTCTCCAAGATTTCCCACCACCACCACCAAAGGACAATCCCCATGTCTTTGTTTTAAAAGACAGTTTGAACTAGCCTTGCTGGGAACAACTTGTTCGAGGGTTTACATGTAGGCCTTAAGGTATGCCTCTCTATCCCAGGACATGGACTACTCTAAGTGCTATCAGCTCATCTACGGCACAGTCACGGGAAGCTGCTCGAGCCTGTCGCCAGGATAGAATAACCTCATGCAGGAAAACACACCAGTCCCAACCCTGGTCTATCGGATATTGCACACCAGAAAAGGGCGAGCCCTTCCCTACACTTTGAGGCCTGTTCAGGGACTTATCTCTGGCCTTCACCTTTGCTACTATATGGTTCCTTTGATTAACTTAAAAGTACATCTGTTGTTTATGTCTTTCACAGTCTGTCCTGGCAGCGCTAGCACTCGGAAACTTAAAGGGAATGCTGATGCAGTTTGCTGAAATAGGCAGATTGTGGAAAAAGGATAAATATGATTGTGTAAGTAGATAGCTGTCGTATTTGAGGAAATGATGCAAAGTGTACATTTACATTGTAATTCCTGTGAAATTTTTCTTTTACCTCTCTGTTTGCGATAGCCTTAGTTTATTTCTTGTCTTGAAATTACGTGTTCTACTGATCGTTACCTGGGATTTTAACTGAAAGCAACAGTGGCACATGCCCATAACCTCAGCACTCTGGAGACAGGGGCAAGAAGAGTGTTAGTCTGAGGTCAGCCTGAGCTTCATAATGAGCTCCTATTTCTTTCTTTCTTTTTTTAAAACATATTATTTATTAATTATTATTTATATGAGTACACCACAGCTGTCTTCAGACACACATCAGATCTCATTACAGATGGTTGTGAGCCACCGTGTGGTTGCTGGGAATTGAACTCAGGACCTCTGGAAGAGCAGTCAATGCTCTTAACCGTTGAGCCATCTCTCCAGCCTGAGTTCCTATTTCAAACACAATAGATAAGGCTGGAGAGATGGCTCAGTGTTTAAGAGCACTGAGTTTTGAGTTCAGTTCCCAGCACTCATATTGGGTGGGTCACAACCACCTGTAACTCAGATTTAGGAGATTAGGCTCTTCTGGTGTCCACGGCCAGTTAGACAGACAGGTGCATGCATTCATGTGGGCATGCACACACTCACACACACACACACACACACACACACACACACACGTATGTGCATACACACATGAAAAATTAAAATAAATACATAAATGAATGGGTTCTTAAAAGCAGAAAGTGCTGAGAAGGCCTTCCTTCAATCTGTCATCATAGGCCTTGTAAGTTATGCTGAATTTGGGGGTATATGTTGCTTCTGTTCTTTGTTAAATGATGTGCTAGTTTCCAGAGACCCAGCGGAGGGTATTAACTCTGAACATTCCTCCTGGAAACACGAGTTCCTTTGTGAAAGCACCTACTTGCCCTTAACTTGCCTGAAAAGCAGACTTTATAATTAGGGTCAAAGTCCAAGTATAAAATTTCTTGTTGGCATATCCTATGGTACAACAAGAGCATAAAGCAATAAGCTGCCTTCAGTCAGCTCATGTTCCCGATCCATCACTGTGTGGTGTGTGTGTGTGTGTGTGTGTGTGTGTGTGTGTGTGTGTTTTAAACCTCTTTTAGCATGTTCAAGGTTTTGTAAAGATGATAGCCATTAATTAAATCAATAGTACAGAGCTAGGATTAGTCCAGGCTATCCCAGTCCATCTGTTGGGTTTTTGCTTGCTTGTTTGCTTTTCTTGTAGTGCTGTATGGGGATCAAACCCAGAGCCTAACATGCAGGCCAGTGTTCTACCACTGCTGTAACCAAACCCTAGTTTGCTTAATTTTAAGAGTGAACTGCTCTGGAATTTTTGCTATAGCCGTTCAATCCCCTCTCTTGAACCTGTTCTGGCATAGGACAGAAATAAGCACACTGTCTGTAGAGCCTGTCCTTTTATTGGCTTGAGTTTCTGTAGCCCAGCGATGAGCCAGTAGAAATGAAATGACCTTTTGAGACATGTCTTTGTAGGTACTTGGTTCCCTGGCCCAAGATAACAACTTCCAACCTCTGCCTTTGGCCTAGACACTCATGCTTTCTCTAGCCCTGGACCTACGATACTGCACTTCCTTAAACTCACGTGTGTGGTTGTTTTCTCTTCTTACAGTTAATTTGGATCATGACCTTCATCTTTGCCATTGTCCTTGGACTCGGATTAGGCCTGGCGGCAAGTGTGGCATTTCAGCTCCTAACTATTGTGTTCAGGACCCAATTGTAAGTGTTCACTGTGCTCCGCACACAACATCGCAGACTTTTATCTGCCCAATTAGGAGAGCAAAACCAAATGCCAGTGGCTAAGAAAAGAGCAGTGTGTTTGATAGCATGCATGCCTATCAAGACCATGAGGTAGAGGGATGGCTCAGTGATGAAGAGCACTTGTTACTCTAGCAGTGGACCTAGGTTCAGTTCCCAGCACCTGCATCTCTAGTTCCAAGTGAACCAATGCCATCTTCTCACCTCCTCAATGAGCAGGTATGCATGAAGTACACATATATTCATGCAGGTGAAATGCTAATACACATAGATAAAAATAAGTAAAATTATATTTTTTTAAAGACTGGCCAATGTAATTTCCCTCAGTGTCACCCTACCCAAAGTTTTGAAGGACAATAGAATGGTCCACCACTAGATTCCAGGAGGATACCTGCTGCTGGCCTGCTTTCTGCTCTGATACAGCTTCAAAGGAATAGCAAACAGCTCTGAGTTTGCTTTGCTCACCTATGAACAGGATGTGATTCTGTCCTAAGCAGGCTTAATGTTGTTGCCTTAGACTTGTTATGCAGGAGAAGGAGTTGCCTAGAAGATGGAATTCTAAGGCAGGGGGACAGGGGGGCCCTCCTCTTCCTCTTTAGCTGAGAGTACTGAACCTATAAACTTCTCAAAGACCCCTAGATCAAAAATTTTTATAAAAGCTTGTAGTTCCTTAAAGCCATCAAATACAGAGACAAACCCAATGGTCACATGGGCAAGTTATTTTTCATCCCCATACCCTTGTCTGTACAACTGGGTACATTTCGATCCTACCTCACCAAATAACAGCTCTATTTAGCATTAAACTGCCATGGCCTTACCGGTTACTTTGTACAAGATTGTGATGTAGTAAAGAAGACTCACTATTTGCAAAGCCCTAGGACACAGAGATAAGGTGTTTGCCCTCCATATCCTCTAATGAGATGAAGATTCCCCCACCCTTCAACTTTGAAAAGAAAGCCTGGTTTCGTAAGCCAAGGGGGAGAATCAGTGTTGGGCTTAGCAAATGAAAGAAAGATTTCATTTGATACTGATAGTCAAATGATACTGACTAAACAGTGGGTTTCTTCCCCCCTGCAGTCCAAAATGCAGCACACTGGCTAACGTTGGGAGGAGCAACATCTACAAGAATAAAAAGAATTATGCTGACGTAAGGAATATCTGTTGCCATCTTTAACTTGCTAAAATCATGTCCAAGGAAGGCAGCGGGGCTCATCTTTCCATCTTCTCTGTCTTGTAGGTGTATGAACCTGAAGGAGTGAGAATTTTCAGATGTCCATCCCCAATCTACTTCGCAAACATTGGTTTCTTCAAGCAGAAACTTATTGATGCTGTAAGGTTCAAAGAAAATTTTTTGAGTGTCTGGGAATGAAATGTTTCCTCGTTAGCGTGAAGGTCACTGACTTCTTGGATGTTGAATCTGAGCTGTGTCAATGTTTTAGTCTACACGCTCTAGAGTAGGTAAAACTACCTTAAAAGGAGCCATTACTGTGTTGGGAGATAAGCCTCTTCCTTTGAGGCCCAAGATAGAACCCTTGTTCTTCGATCCTGCTGTAAAGTAAAACCGTCAACTCAGGCAGTAGTTAACTGGGTTTCAGTACATAGTCAGCATCAGGGACAGGAGTGAAACATTTATGTTTGACAGCATCACCAGAGAGTCAGGCTAGCAGCTGTAAATGTGTCATTGACAATGAGTGCTTCTGAATGGGGTAAAGAAGGCAAGGATCCATCTGGGAAGGTTAAGAAACAAAAGGTAGGGTCTGGAGAGATGGATGGCTCAGCGGTTAAAAGCACTGGCTGCTCTTCCAGAGGTGCTGAGTTCAATTCCCAGCAACCACATGGTGGCGCACCATCATCTGTAATGGGATCTGATGCCCTCTTCTGGTTTGTCTGAAGACAACTACAGTTTACTGACATAAATAAATCTTAAAAAAAGAAAGAAAGGAAGGGAGGGAGGGAGGGAGCGAGGAGAGAGAGAGAGAGAGAGAGAGAGAGAGAGAGAGAGAGAGAGAGAGAGANAGCAAGCCTGCCAAGCCTGCCTTTAATCCCAGCCCTCAGGAGGCAGAGTCAGGCAAATCTCTGTGAGTAGGGGAACAGCCTGGTCTAGAGAGGGGGTTCCAGGACAGACAGACCTACACAGTGAGACCCCCATCTCAAAAGATAAAACAAACAAACAAAAGGTTGACATCCATTTTTAAGACATACCCTTTGGCTTACTTTGTGCCTAATTGTAATAATTAGTTTGTTAAGTACCCCCAAATTGAATACCAGAACTATAAAATTATACTGAAAGACACTTCAAAAAATAAAATCACACAAACTTTAATATAATAAAATTTAAGAACTCTTATTAGGTGTCATTTATAGCTGTCAAAAAGAAAATTAACTAAATCAAATTCCCTTAGCAGTTTTGTGGTTAAAACACCAGCAGATACAAATAAAATTTAAATCCATTTATGGATCATTTGTGGTTAAATTCTGTACTATGAATGTCTTTGAACTTTGGTAATTGCATGCAGGCTAAGCCCTGACTCGGTATGGTTGCTGGTATTGTTTCTAAAATTTTTATCTCAATTTAATTTTAAACATTTTATTTCAATTATTCCTGTGTCTTGAACCCTCAGCCCCTCCCAGCTAGTCACTATTGTCACATTCTGTAACTATGAGCTCAGCTCCCCCATAACACAGCTCTTGGATTTTCAGGTTGGCTTTAGCCCACTTCGAATTCTACGGAAGCGCAACAAAGCTTTGAAGAAAATCCGAAAACTGCAGAAACGAGGCCTGATACAGGTGACACCTGTAAGTTTTCTGCCCACATTTCCATTGGATAAAAAATTCTAGTAAAACATAATTCAAAATCTTGCTTCCATTACTTTAAAGGAAATGCTAGATAAAAAAATCTATGTGTTAATTGATTTTATATTTATTATATTTATTTATGTGTGTGTGAACATGTGTGTGGGCCATGGGTGTGTGGGAAAGAGGGGGGAGGGAGAGAGCCTTCGTCCCACTAGAGTTTCTGTGCTCTGGGCAGGCGGATGCGGGAGAACTGCTGGACACTTTCCACATGGCCCCGGGTAGGCATCTGTCTGTGTTAGGCCACTGACCCCACACGGTGGGTGGACAAGGGGCAGCCCCTGATACCAGGTTCTCAGTCTCTGGCATCCCATGCTGGATATGGCAGAGGAGCTGAGAACAGAATAGGGGTCCTGGGGCAACACTTGGCCCCAGAGATACGGGAAGAGAGGACAGGAGGGGAGGGGGAGCTCTGGATGGTTCCCACACAGGCAAGAGTCCTTAGTCTAGGCCTTGATGAACCTCTAGAAACAATCTATGGTTTTAGAGCTTTATTGTAGAAAGGCAGGGAGAAAGGAGAGAAGGTAGAAAGAGAGACCAGCTATGGTCACGTAGAGAAAGGGGTGGGGGAGGGAAAGAGAGAAAAGGAGACAGAGAGTAAGAAAGGTGAAGGCTTAGAGAGAGAGGTAAAAGCTTAGAGAGTAAGAGAGTGAGGAGGGGCCAAGCAGCCCCTCTTATAGTGGGCTTGTTATCTTACTATTGCTAGGTAACTGTGGGGCGGAGTCTAGCCAGAAGGCCAGAAGCTTAGGACATTGTCTACAGGATTAATAGCCACATGCCTCTACTGTGGGGGCTGTGGGGGCAGTAACGTTGACAGGAGCCAGGGGTCCAGGAGACATGATCGAATGCCTACAGTCCCATGTAGGTGGAAATTACCACCACGGGTCCCTCAGGGCTCAAGACCTCAGCTCGGCTGGAGACCAGGTTGTCTGTGCGTAACCCATTTATGTGTGTGGGTGCATGCATGTATGTATACATGTGGAAATCAAAGCACAACTTTCAGGAGTTTGTAGGCCCCTTCTTTCCACCATGTGAACCCCAGAGAGTGAACTCAGGTCATCAGGCCTTGTGGCCTACTGAGCCATCTTGCCAGCCCCAATGGCATATTTTGAATAGCATCTTTGAGGATCTCCTTTTTAAATTTTTTTTTTTTTTTTTTTTTTTTTTTTTGGTCCTGGGAAAAGTATCAAAGGCAAAATAGTACCTCAAAATCCTGTTGCTGACCCAACTTTGAATCCAAGCTGCAGGAACTCCTGCATCTGCATGACAACACACATTTTCACAGTCAGAATCACATACATCTGTTACCACTCCTCTCCCGCAGAAAGGATTTATATGCACCTCTGATGGTTTCAAAGACTCCGATGAAGAATTGGACAACAACCAGATAGAAGAACTTGATCAGCCGATCAATACCACAGACCTGCCCTTTGACATAGATTGGAACGCCGATCTCCCCCTCAACATCACCATCCCCAAGATCAGCCTCCACAGCCTCATCCTTGATTTTTCAGCAGTTTCCTTCCTTGATGTCTCTTCAATGAGGGGCCTCAGAACGGTAATTTGTGTCTTCTTGGAATCAACGAATCATTTGCTAATGGCAAATTGTATATATGGAAGAAAACAGCTTTAGGTGGCACACACACACACACACACACACCATATATCTGCCCCAGGATGGAGCTAGAGACCCATGCTGCCACTCAGCCTGACTGTTTATATGGTTTTGGAGATGACATCCTCATGCTTCCCTGACAAGCACTCTACCCACTGAGCAATCTCCCCAGCCTGGGTAACACACACTAAATTAGAGTTTGAGACTTAGTTAAGCTTATGACAAGAGGACAGGGGTGGGGAGTGTGGGATGGAAACACACGAAATCTGAATGTGGCTTCAGGTTGGCAGCTACATTCACAATCTCTTTCAAGCCGGGCATCATGGGTATTCTCAGATACGTTTGGGCATTGTATTCACACTATCCAGAAAACAAAGGAAATCTGGAAAGTTCTGGGATGAGGCGGAACAGTGGATATATGGTTTTAATCGTCTTCTCCCAACTGATGAACTCACTTGGCTACTTAAGTGTGTATTCAACTACATTGAATAGCCATATGAAAGCGTACAGAGACCACGTGATTTTAAACATAGGTCTAAAAGGTTTAAAACGAGACGTGTGGATGCTTCTTTTTCATTGTATCCTCTCACATCTACAACTAGTTTCCAGCAGAAGAAAAAAAAATTAAAAACAAAACAAAAACAAAAACAAACAAAAAAAAACCCCAACAACCTCAAAGGGATTTTAAGAAATCCTACCCTGGGTTCTGCTTCTCTTAGGTTTTCACGAGCTCCCGTCTCAGTAAGCTCAGCTGAGCGCCACCGAGTGTGGAGAAACTGAACACAAAACCCAGAACCAACTTTTCATTTTCTCTTTAACTTAATCTTTTTTCTTTTTCTTTCTTTCTTTTTTTTCTATTTAGTTTTGTGGGGTTTTTTGTTTGTTTTTTGCTTTTTGGTTTTTTTTTTTTTGTTAGCTTTTTTTGTTTGTTTGTTTGTGATTTTCTGGTTTTGTTTTGTCTTGCTTTTCCTTTTGAGTCTGGGTATCATAAAGTTCACCCAGGGTATCCTGAACTTGTATAGCCTAGGCTAGCCTTGAACGTATAATCCTCCTGCCTCTGCTTCCAGAGTGCAGGGGTTCCAGGGTGTGTGCCACCGTGCCCAGCTTTCCAACTTATATCACATGACTGCTTGCTTCTTCTTTTCTTTCTTGTTTTTGTTTTTTATTTTAGCTCAAGAAAAAGAAAACCGTGCACACATTTGAAAAAAAAAATATTAGCAAGTTCAACAGGAAGAGCATAAATTCTGACTAGTTTTTTTTTTAAACTTCCCAGTTCCCAGATGGTGCCTGGAGAAGTGTTTTCTGGTGGTGGTGATGGTATTCATGGCCTATTCATGCCTATTCATTAACAAGAGATACCTTTCTTACTGTTTGTCACCTTACCTAACCATTGGCATTTGGTTTGTACCTAGATGACAGGAACCTGCATCTTTCCTCCTTGGTACTAGACGCATCCAGCTGCTGTGAACAGGAACAACAAGTAGCATATGGACTAGTCTGTGTGCTGTTTTTATGTGGATAGAAAGTTCTAGCCAGGCAGGGTAGTTCACACCTTTATTCCTAGCGCTCTGGAGGCAGAGGCAGGTCAATCTCTGTGAATTTGAGGCCAGCCTGGTCAACAATGTGAGTTCTAAGATATCCAGGGCCCTGTTACACAAAGAAACCCTGTCTTGAAATACCAGGGGAGGGTGAGAGAAAATGGGAGTGTTCCAGCCATTTCCACAGAACATACCGTGTGGAAGTATAATCAGAAGTGATCTTGTGAGTTTGAGGCAGAACCTTTCCTTATCCTTTTCTCAAGGATGTTTAACTTCTTACTGAGGGGGACCTTTCCCCTTCAGGGGGTTGTTTGATTTTTATCATGTACCCTTGTTTTTAGCTTCAGTGCATCCTTATTGACTGTTTCAAATAAGTGATTCTGGCAATAATCACTCATAAGGTATTGTGGTAGTTTATGTTTGCGACAAGTGAAAACTCTTCCCTAAAGTGTATGTCTTCTGTTCTAACAGATTTTACAAGAATTTATTAGGATCAAGGTGGATGTATATATTGTGGGAACCGATGGTAAGTTTGTTGTTTGCTTGCTTGCTTATTAAGTCAGTATCTTTCTGTGTAGCTCAGGTTGACCTCAGCCTCCAGGCATGTGCCATCTTGCCTGGTTAAAGGTGTAGCAACATTTTCTTTCCAGTCAGGGCTGGAGATGGAGCCAGGACCTCATGTGACTGCTCCAGCCCAGATTCCGTTAAGTGTTTTTAAGGTTCAGACGGTCACCTTAGGCTCACAGCCAATCTAGACAGGACATCCAAAGAATAAGCATGCCACAGGATCCTAAAGAAGGGAACCAAATTTCTAGTTGAGCCAATAAAAATCCCCATAGAAACCACAGGCTTACATTTTGCTGTTAACATGTGATTAAATGCATTTTATGATTTGGGTCCTAATTTCATAGCTATAGCTAATGAGCAAGTGTGTTAACTACTTTTCACTCTGAACTTGCCAGGAACATTGCTTGCTGTCTCCTCTTCCCCTTGCATTCTTCAGCCATAACAACCTTGCTTTGGCTTCTCATTGCTGGCAAGGCCATTCTTGCCAAAGGTATCCAAGGGTGATGTCCAATTTATCAAGACTAAAGGCCGGTTCTTAAGGTCTCTCTATCTGAAGCCTATTTGAACATTTGGCCTTAAAACTCCCCCCACTTGACTTCTGAGCCAGTTCTTTTGATGTCTCCCTTTCTCATAGCAACAGTTTCTTCTACTGGCGACTCTCCCAAGCTTAGCTTTCAGCCTTCCCCATGCTTCAATCTTAAAATCTACCATCGTGATTTCATGAACTCTTCCTAGCCAATCTCTCCATAGTCATGTGAAATGTATCCACGTGCTAGTGAATCCCCGGACGGTATCTCCAGCCCAACTCATAGCTGAGACCTATGTGTAGACTGGCAGTGCTGATCCTGTTTGTCTTCTTAGTCCCAGTCTCTTGCCTAGTTCTTAGGAAATGCATTTAATTCAGGGAAGACTCACTGAGTACCTACTACATGTCAGATGCTATTTCAAGTGAGGACACAAGTTCCTGGCTTTGTAGCGCTTAGTTTCATGGGAAAGGCATAAATCATAATCAAATAAATCCAGGAATATGACAGCTGAACGGGGACATTTGAGGTGTGAGAGTCAATCTTGACAGCATTTCAACATAGAGTATTTTAGGAAGAGTGACATATAGGTCACAGAAACTGGCATCTTTCCTGGCTTATAATTACCTGCTTATAATTATAACTACTCTACTGATCCCAGTGACCTGCACTTTACTGGAGGACCTCATCCCATCCCTACAACTGCCAATGTTTGTACCCATCTGCCTCTGCCACCTGATATGCCTTTCATGCTGATGTCACCTTCTTCCCTGCTCCCCCCCCCCATGCTCTTTCTGGGTCATCTGTCTGTTGAAAGCTTCTTGTGAACTTCCACACCATTCTCCATCCCCTTGCCTCCCCTTTCTCCACCTCTCTCTAAACCCCCCAGCATGCTAAAATGCTTCTACTCTGTAGTGTTTCCTGATGCACCCCAGGAGGAAGCAGTCTTCACCTGGTGTCAGAATTGCCATGTCTTATACTTTCATTAATATACCAAGACAATGTGAGGACCTACTGTATGCTGGTTGTCATATTTAAAAGTAAGAAAACAATGAAGGGGGGAAACTAGACTGTTCCTTACCCCCACTGTTTTACTTTTCCTGTCAATAGTAGTTAAGTATAAACATTCTTTACCTTTTTCTTGCTTAGCTAGAGTGTTGAACATAGTAGTCATAAGGTCATGTTTGGTTGAGTGATCTGTGTACACAAATGTTGACTAGTGCCTGCATGTGTGTGATTTCTCAAGGACAATGAGCAAAGTAATGTGAGAAGTTAAGGAAGATGATTTATAAAACCCAGAAGCTTGAGAAAACAGGCTACTGTTAAGTCACTGGTCGATAGATCTGACAGTGAACACTGCAGCTCATTGCATACAGGCCTAGAGCCACCTTTTCTAATCAGGAAGAACAAGGGTTTCTAATAACAGCCACATGTGTCACTGTCATCAAGTACGGAAGCAAACTCAGTGGGCTCCTTCCTAAATAGAAGTTCAACTATTTCTTCTAGGAACCACTTGAGGCTTTCTCACAGAACCCTGTCCTCCTCCCTTCCACATGAGGGCATTAAATGTGTAAAAGATACGCAAGTCACACTGCTGTGTCCAACAGTCAGCCCTCCATCAACCAAATGCACACTTACATACAGACTTCAAATAAACGATCTCAGAAGGAAACAAGTGTCTTCTAAGTCATGTGGTGTCTTCTTTTTCTCCAGATGATTTCATTGACAAGCTTGCTCGGTGTGAATTCTTCGATGATGAAGTCACAGACTCAATATTTTTCTTAACAATCCATGATGCTATTTTGCATATTTTGATGAAGAAGGACTACAGCACTTCCAAGTTTAATTCCAGCCAGGTACAGGGGCTTTCATGACATTCACAGTTGTAGCCAATCATACACACTCAAGTGTTTCCTCTAAATTCAAACATTGGACCCTGATCAGTATTTCCACTCTTCTCAGGAAAAAGAAAGGAAATTTGACTTTACCATAAATACAAATGGAGGACTACGTAATCGGGAATGTCAGGTATGATCCTTCAACAGATTTATCTCCTTCCAAACATCACAGCAAGTGTGTGTGTGTGTGTGTGTGTGTGTGTGAGAGAGAGAGAGAGAGAGAGAGGAGAGAGAGAGAGAGAGAGAGAGAGAGAGAGAGAGAGAGAGAGAGAGAGAGAGAGAGAGAGAGAGAGATGGAAATCGCTAACCCATCAGGTAATTGTTCCCAAAGTTGACAATCAAAACAGCTCATTCCTAAGACTCCTCATGATGGAAGGACAGAGCTGACCTTCATTGACGTTGACCAGAACTCACATGCACGCAATGTTGTGCATGCATGCACACGTAGATGGGTATACACACAATTTTAAGTAGTAGGTTTTCTGCCATCATCTGTAGAAAATCTAGTATCTCCTCGAGCCTCTGTGCCACATCCTTGGAAACTGAATGAATGCTTCCTAATTTCATCGGAAAGTTTGATGAAACAAATTCAGAGGAGGAAAAGTAAGAAAGTGGAAAATAACAAACTAGTGTCCCCTTGAGTACCTTTCAGTTTTCAAAGTTGAAATAGAATTTTCAAACATGGCCTTATTTTAACTTTCTGATAAGCCCACAGACAGGAAAACCATCTTGTCCGTTTGTCCATCAAAAGGTTAGTTAATGAAGTTTGGAAATAATGGGCACCCTCTGATACAGGTGTACGGAAGTGGTTAGCTCAACACAAAAGTTAAGCTCCTTTCACTTCTCACTAGAATGAGTTACCAATAATTTAACTGGACAGTTCCAAATCATTCCAGAACATTCATTTCTAAAACATTCAGTCTTTTAAGGCAATGTCTGTAGTATAGGGAAAGTGATTTCTTTTGTAGGCCCAAATATGGTAGGTTCATTAAATTATTTTAAATCTTTAGGATGACACACAAAGGCGGTATCTTCTATTTCAAATGAGGATGTGCTGAATCAGGCTCAGAGAACTTAACTAACATGTGTAAGGTCAGACACTGAGTGGCAGGGGCAGAACTGGAACTAGGAACTGATGACAGACCCTGCACCCTGCCTCTCTGCAGTATACACTTCTATCCTCCATTAAAGACTGCTTGAGGGCCCTCAAGAAGCTCATGTCTATCGTCAAGTACAGAAGGTGGCCCATGGTATTCCCTTAAATGAAGAAAGGCATAAGAACAGCAAGCAGGAACTCAGATTAGATGAAAGTCAAGGTCTAGGGTCAGACAACCCTGGACCAAAGGGTGGTTCAAGTAGCAAAGGTGAAGTGGAAGGACATTAGTTAGAGACCTGAGATGAAAGCAAAACTGACACCACCTCCATTCAGACAGGCAGACAAGCAGACAGACAGACAGACAGACAGACAGACAGACAGACAGACACACACACACACACACACACACACAGAGTGTGACTCCAGAATTGTCACCAAGTACTAAGGGATAAGGTCTAAGAACAGTGTTTAAATGATATAACATCCGAATGGAGCAAGGACCATAACATATATACCTTGGCTTCCCATGTTGGAAAATTAAAATTTAACCCCATCTCCTGGATTTGCTTAAAAGAAAACAAACTTCAGTTGTGACTAGGCCTTCAGCTGTGGGTTAAAAATGGAATGTGAAGGCAGAGAGATAGCTCAGTGGCTTGCTGCCGAGCCTGATGTAAGTCTGATCGCCAGAATCCACATAGTGGAAGCAGAGGACTAGCTCTTTCAAGTTGTCTTCTGACCTCCACATGTGCACCACGGCATGCCCCTCTTCTCCCCATCAAATAAATAAGTGAATGAATAAATCAATGTGAAAAGAAAACTAAAAGTAAGTGTCCAACTGACATACAAGGGTGACTCGAAACAAATGTAAGAAAATATAATGCTGTAATATATTGTATTGTTACATGCTTACATTACAAATAGGTCTTTGAAACATATACAAATTAAGTCAACACGCGGATCTGTGTTAACCAAGCAAGCAACAATGGAAGACCATTAAAGATGAAAAGCTGAAAAGATGGCTCAGTAAGAGCACTGGTTGCTCTTCCAAAGGACCAGGATTCAGTTCCCTACACTGGCATGGCGGCTCACAACAATCTGCAACTCAAGCCCTAGAAGATCCAGTGTCCTATTCGGACCTCCACAAGTGTCAGGCAAATACATATACATATGTGCAGGCAAAACTCCCATATAAATAAATCTTTTAAAAAGATAAAAAAAATTATCCTTTTTAGTAACTGCTAAGTTCCAGGTCCTAGGAAAGAATTCCTGAAGGGTGAACTTAACAAACTAAAACAATCACTTTGCTTTCTTCCAGGTACCAGTTGAAACGAAATTCTAATCAAGATACAATTCGGAAGGATCCTCATCTGTCATAACAAAAACAGCCTTATACCTAGAAAGTTATTGCTAAGTTCATACATTGTATGAACGATATTTTTATTTGACAGAATTATGTTTCAAACTTTGGAACGAGATTGTTCTAGCATGGTATATTTTTCACATATCTAGTTATGAAATTATGTACATATTCCTAATTTTCTACCTTGTAGACTTTTTCAAAGGTAGAAAAGTATTTTGTTTATATGTATTTTTGTAGCATAGACAGATTCCTTTCCAAGTCATTATCTTCTTGCTCAACATTTTATGGTGTTTTTACACCACTGCTTTGACCCTAATTTATACAGGTCATGCTAATATGCCTCTATTTTAAACAATTAAGCTGTATGGGTATTGCTATTTTATTAAATGTGTCAGTTTTCTGAAACATGCTTGCTGTGGACCCCTTCTTGAGCTGAGTTCTTGTGACAACACTGCCGTGAGAAACCTTTAACACAACCTTAGGGCTTCTTCTTCTTCTTCTTCTTCTTCTTCTTCTTCTTCTTCTTCTTCTTCTTCTTCTTCTTCTTCTTCTTCTTCTTCATTTATTTTATTTATAAGAGTACAGTGTAGCTGTCTTCAGACACACCAGAAAAGGGCATCGGATCCCATTACAGATGGTTGTGAGCCACCATGTGGTTGCTGGGAATTGAACTCAGGACCTCTGGAAGAGCAGTCAGTGCTCGTGACCGCTAAGCCATCTCTCCAGCCCCACCTTATGACTTCTTTGACCAGATTTTATGATTATCGCTCAAGTTTCTAAGGCTTCTAACCCATCTAGATTGAGAAACACTTTCCCTAAAGCCATATAAGAAAGTATTATATAAATGGTTTTAAAGGCAATTCCCTACTTCCCTTCCTGGTATGAAAACAATATATGAGCTAACGGGGGCTATAAAATGACAAAGCAAGGAGAGGAAGGAGAGGCGACAGATAGCCACTGCTTCCTGGTCTCACTGGGAGAGGAGCAGGAGGAAAAGGCATGTTGTGTATGTAACTCACCGGGTAGGAAGAGTTGTTGAGCTTTTTGCTGGAGAGTGAAATCTAGCTCCCTTGGGTCCCTCAGAGGGACTTGTTCTTTTGGCAAATGTATACTTACTAATGTGACACTTGGGAAATTAAACAGCAGCACCACACACAATTCAGGGCCCTCAAAAACCAAAGGACTCTGAATGGGAAAGCTGTGCCACTTTTCTAGACTGGCCTCTAAACACTTATTGTCAAAGTATCATGCCATCCTTTCCTGAGACGGTCCAGCAAGGCTTGTCTATCAGACTTAAATCATAGTACAAAAATGCAGAATAAAGTTATTTAAATAGTGACTTTACCAAAACAAACAAACACAAGCAAAATAGCTCTTTTTAGTGTTAAGCTTTAGAGCCATGATCTCCTTATGGGACGCGTATGCTATTTTAAGATGTGTGTGCCTCTTAGGATAGAGTAACTTAAGTAACTCTCGGGATAGAGCATTTGTTGCACAAAAGCTTCAAGTTCCTATCAAACAGTAGTATCATCCCGGGCAACGGCATGGCCTACATTCTTGCTACGGAAATCACAAAGAGCAGATACAGCTGCTCAGACCTGGTGCCTGTATCATATATCACGGCTAACCTTGACATCTCAACAGCCTCATGGAACTCACTCTTTAAAAAAAAAGATTTATTTATTTTATGTATATGAGTACACTGTAGCTGAACAGATGGTTGTGAGCCTTCGTATGGTTGTTGGGAATTGAATTTTTTTTTTTTTAGGACCTCTGCTCGCTCAGGTCAACCCCACTCTGAGAGTTCCTGCTTGCTCAGGCCCAAAGATTTATTATTATTATACTTCAGATATACCAGAAGAAGGCATCAGATCCCATTACAGGTGGTTGTGAGCCACCATGTGGTTGCTGGGATTTGAACTCAGGACCTTCAGAAGAGCAGACAGTGCTCTTACCCACTGAGCCACCCCTCCAGCCCTGGAACTCATTCTTAACTGTTCCTTCTCTCCTCTAAGGTATAGGAATTTATGAACCTGTACCTCAAATTGTCTGCTTCAGAGGCAGTGCTGAAATTAGCACAGATATCTCACCCCTGATCAGGGAGAGGTTAAAATACTGTGTTAGCAGAAGTGGATGCTCACAGTCAGCTATTGGATGGAACACAGGGCCCCCAATGGAGGAGCTAGAGAAAGTACCCAAGGAGCTGAAGGGGGATGCAACCCTGTAGGTGGAACAACAATATGAACTAACCCATACCCACTGAGCTCGTGTCTCTAGCTGCATATGTAGAAGATGCCCTAATCGGCCATCATTGGGAAGAGAGGTCCCTTGGTCTTGCAAACTTTATATGACCCAGCACAGGGGAATGCCAGGGCCAAGTAGTGGGAGTGGGTGGGTGGGGGAGCAGGGACGGGGGGGGGGGATAGGGAACTTTTGGTATAGCATTTGAAATGTAAATAAAGAAAATAATAATAATAAATTTTAAAAAAAGAAAAAAATACTGTGTTAGTAGAGGAATAAAGAAAATTTCAAGAAAGTAGAGCAACATCCAAAGGGAGACTAAAGACGTGGGGGCAGATACATTACTCAAATGAAGACATTAGCTGAGGCCAGGGCCTCCCATAATTATTTTATAAATTAGCTTTGGTAAACCGTGTTGCCTAACAGCAAATATCATCTGCAAATGTTTTGGCCTGGAGCCTGACTCTACAATGCATGAACCGAGAAAGGGAGAATTTTTTTTTTTAGCATCTCCATGGATTTCATCAGGTTGAAACTTCCCTGCAGATCTGATTTTTCATCTTTTCTCCTCTATGAATGACAACTCTATTCTTCGTGCTCTGGAGAAAACAAAACAAAAATCTGTCAGGAAATGCTGGGCCTTATTTGGCCTTGGTTTGGACAAACCGGAGCCTGGCACGATTTTCGAGACCTGTCATTTGCTCCCGCTTGAGAATGACTCCGTACTACTTACTGACCTGAATGAGACTGCCTCTGTCTAGTTACTGATGATGTATCTGTTTCTTATAGGCCCCGTGAGATCACCCCACACCCCTTGTCATCTCACCCCATACTTCTATCCCCACCTCCTTGCCCTGCCTATATAAGCAAATTGCTGCCACATTAAAGCGAGTTCCTGCTTCTGTAAGACTCCTGGCCCTGTGTGGTTCTTCTCAGTTCGCCGACACTCACCATTCCGCTCAGCCCCGGAGAGACCAAGCAAGTCTGGGCTTCTCTCCTCACAGCTACCTGCCCACAAAGAGCTGACAAAGAAATCCCGACTAGAATCTACAACACTGAAGCCTTTAATTCTCAAAAAAATCTAAGCACTTATACTGTGAAGATTCTTGGGGCCAGGGACTGAGTTCTGACCCTCATACAAACTGCCTCTAAACTACACCCCCGTTCTGTTTATTTACTTGCAGAGATGAGGACCCTTGAACCCCAGGCTGGCCTGGAACTGTGTGGCGGAGGATGCCCGCCTTCTTCTGATTTTCTTGCCTCATCTCCCAAGTGCTGGGAGTGTAGGAGTGTACTACCCTCCTCTTACCCCAGCTCAGCTTCACATTTAGGAAAGCAAACTAGATTCAAAGAGGGCAAGCGATACTGTTGCAGAAGCTGTCAGACAACCTGACTGTACAGTCTACACTTTAAAGTTTTGGGAAACATTACTCCCCAAAAGAAATTAAAATGTCTAAAAATTGATTATAGATAGGACCTAACTCAGAAATAGTAAAGGTACATGCGTTTGTTCCATAATTACTAATTTAGCACTGTACAAATAAAAACAGCCTGCAAAGCTATTATGAACTATGTTATTTTTATAATTTTACTTTTGTGGTTATAATCTGGTAATATTTTTAAAAAATATGTGTATGGGTGTTTTGGCTGTATGTACATCTGTGCACCTGGTGCAGAGGCCAGAAGAGGGCATCAGATCTCTTGGGAGTGGGGTTATGGAACCAAACCTAAGTCATCTGAAAAAGCAGCCAATGATCTTTAACTGAGCCATCGCTCCATTCCTGGGAATTCATTTTTAAGGGTGAAATACTTTTTCTGACCACTAAATATTGAAAACAAATACGTATGTATCAAAAGATTTAGAATGTAAGCTGCTAAATAGCAGGAACCATATCTACTTTGTAAGTTCTTTATGTACCCACATCTAGCACTGCAGGTATTTACTCTTCTGTACACACACACACACACACACACACACACACCCTCAAGTTATCCAGTTAATACCTGCAATGCTACCATCATCCCTAGTATAATCACTAAAACCCCGACTGGTTTCTGCTTCAATCTTTGCCTCACTAGTCTTTCCGAACGTACAGCCAGAATAACTAATCCTTTCACAAAAGGCAGGTCACTCATCTTATTCCTCTATCTGGAAGGCCACAAAGGCTTTTCTTGTCACTAGAATAAGATCCTTATTGCTATTACCTTTTTCTTGGGTTTCTCGTCAAGTCTTGGAGGCCAAACAGTATGAGTTTGTGAATGCTAGCCAAGTGTTCTGAGCCAGTCCTGCCCTGAACCTCACCTTCATTTACTCATCTATTAATAAAATGAGCTAAGCAAAATCCCACACGAAGTCCTGTACTTACAGTGCAGCTTGTAAAACTCTGCTCCCACTCAGCATGACTTTCATCTACTTAAAATCTTAGCTCCAATGCTGTTTTTTCAATGCCATTACTGCTAAGTTACAACCTACCCAGGTATGCTAACTGGCTTTCCCACAGGATTCTGACACACATCTGATGAGGTACATAATTTAATACTTATAATTGGTAGTCTCTGAAGACTGTGCATCCCATGAGCTTAATCCTGTCTAGTGAGTAAATACTTCCAGAAATGAATATGGCTTATGAAATATGATCAGCAGGGATTAGGGTGTTTTCTAGGTCATGGAGGGTTGTGTGCAGTTTCTACTACTCTGCTTTAAGCTCTTGGAGGACCACACTCAGCCATAGCCCTGCTTCCTTGGATTCTTGGATGAAAGACACACACACACACACACACACACACACACACACACACACACACACACACAAAGCTCATTTTAAACTGGCTTTATGGCTCAGTGGCTACGCTCTTCCAAGCCTCCCACAGCTAGTGTGCCCTTCCCTTTACTCCTTGCTCAACACTAAGCCTGCCCTCAACTTTAGTTGAGTGTATGTGTGTATATATACCTATGTATGTATATACATGAATGAAGCATCAAACATAGCTTCCAAAACTTAAACAACTATAGAGATAGCTGACTACCTGGACAGCTCCTAATTTCTTTCTTTCTTTCTTTTTTTAAAGTTCTTTTTTTTTTTTTTTTTAAGATTTATTTATTTATTATATGTAAGTACACTGTAGCTGTCTTCAGACACTCCAGAAGAGGACGTCGGATCTTGTTACGGATGGTTATGAGCCACCATGTGGTTGCTGGGATTTGAACTCTGGACCTTCAGAGGAGCAGTCTTACCCACTGAGCCATCTCACCAGCCCCTCCTAATTTCTTATAACACTGGAGCATCTGTCTTCAGCCTTCTGGCCCAGCACCATCTGGCAGATGATTTGTGAAGCAGGAAATATGAAGAACTAGCTTACTCTGTCTTGGCAGAGCTTAGTAGTCAACTATCTCACCTATTTGTCCTTTCTGGACAGTATATTGTCTGTAAACGATATAAGCAATTTCTGTCTAGTGGCTACCTTGCCACAATAAGCAATCTTGCCTGGAGGTAAAGATGATCGATCAGGAAGCTGTCAAGAGCAAACATGTCTCGTAGTCAAAAGAAATAACATTAAATGTCACATTCTGCGGATTTCTGATGTTTCTGAAGACTACGTATCTCTGAACTGTTACTTTGCCATTTCTATTCGAGTAAACTGAAAACATTTATTATAATTGAATTAGAAGCTAACATAACTGTGAGTTTAATGTCTAGCCTCTAACTTGTATTACTTAATCATCTTCAACAGTTTGTAAGGCAGCTATTAGAAGGATTGAGTCACAGCCTTGTATTCTTAAATAAGTTGCATAATGCCTATCTAAGAGTAACAATACTACTTTAAAATTTTAATTTTGTATCAATATACAGATTTTATCAATCTGAAAACCTTAATTCTATATCAATATATAATTTCTGTATTGATTTAAGAAATTATAACTTTAATTTTATATCAATTACAAAGATTTTTTTATCAATGTAAGATTATGGCTACACAATGTTTTATTCAAGAATAAAATTTAGTAATCNATCTCATCTATTTCTTCCCTGTTCAAAACTATGACCATTTCCAAATTATCCTATAAAATAACAACTTATCTATACTTTGTAAAATAACTATTATCAGACGCCCAAACCCAGGGAATTGGGCTGATGATTCTCCATAGTTTTCTTCTTGTTGAATAGGGGCAATGAGAAATTCTCTAAGGGGGTAGGGAGGGGTAGGAAAATTAGAAAAACTGGTTAGACTTTCCCTCTGAAGCATGACAAATACCCTTTCCTCCTCCTGAGTCTCCTAGCCTACCTGCAGGTACCTGGAAATCCTGCCTCTTCTGCCCAGCCATTGGCCACTGGCATCTTTATTGATTGTTCAAGAACCACCTGGGGAACAGAACTTTCAGCATTCACAGGCAGATGCCTGATCATGAGAACAGGCCCTACAAAGGAGCCTACTCAGCTGTTAAGAGTCATAAGTAAAACTAGATGTTAACTACTCATCAGGAGAAGCTGACCACCATGATAGCCCGGGGGGGGGAGATCTTAACTTTTACCTATTATTTTTTCTATGATTTTAATAATAATAATAATAATATTAATGTTTTGGAAGTAAAAGGGGGCATGGCTTTTAAATATGAAAGAAGGCAAATTAAGGACAATTTTAAAGGCAGCTTAAAAATATATAACCTTAAATGCAACAGGATAGACAGTGCCTGCTACTTAGAATGGAAACAAGATATGCTTAGGACCCATAACATTTTAGGAAGATAGCTTCTCCCATAGGAAGATTCTGCCCATGTGTGAGACCACAACAACTGTACTATGTGTGTTGCAATCCTATCATTATGATGTCTGAAAACTGAGATGAGACTGTGAGACTTGAACACTAGTGTGTCCTTCAGGCATAAGTGAGGAGAAGCTGAGGTTTCTAGAGCTAACCCTGCTTTTATTAGGGGCGCTTCCGAACGGCTACCTGGTTTATCCAGCACTCCTCTCTGATCTTGGTATGTCCAGTACTGCTTTATTAGATTGTACAACTATTAATTAAATTCTGCTTACTTCCTAGACCAGATTTTAACAAATTATAAGCCAGTGAATAAAAATAAATTTATTTCAACCAGAGTATTTTTGATTATAAAACCTCCTTTAATGTCTGATACATTTGATGGCTAATCTGAGAAACGTTTTTGTTTTAGGTACTTGCAATTTTCACGTACTTTCAATGTTAAATTATCTGAGTGAGAGATGAAGGTCCTTTTCTAAAACCTGTGTGCCTTTAAGAAGTTCTGTGTGCCTCTCACAGCAAACAGCCACTATTTAAGAATGGCAAAAATAATCTTTCCTATTTATACTTCCATTATATCTGACTAGTATTTACACTGTTTAGAAAAAGCAGCTTTTACAGGGGAAAATGAGTATAGCTCTTTACCATCTTAAAAACAGACCTTCCTCCAAATACTGATAAAGTATACACAAACTCTGAACAAATAACCAAAGACATACACGAACCAACTTTTTGGTTCTAAGTGTTTAAAAGGTGAATCTAATTTTACTGTAGAACCATGGACAGCTCTGCAGTCTCCCAAATACGTCATCGTTAGGTTTAAAGACTCCTCTAGGCAAAACAGTATTTATGCTTCCATTTTATTGTTTTTAAGAATTAAACTGCCACCTCAGTAGTCGTAAGAGCAATTAATGAAACATACATACATTTAGACTTATGTCCATCATAGATAGCTTCGAAGGCTTCCCTGAAATGTGCTGGGATTCACATCTTTTTCCTTAAGAACAGAAACACTTAATAATAATCTTGTTATCTGTCTACCCACCCACCCTCATTCAAACAATTAACTGATGAATTCAAGTCTAACATTTAAAATTCTATTACAAAACATTCATCTGACCTGCCTCCCAGCATAATGGTTTTTAAATTGTTTTTTAAAGCCCACAAGAATTCTCATAATGTGGGATTTTTTTCATGATACTGATTTTTTTGGTCCAAAATACAGGCTATGTGGTTTCTTACCACACTCAACCCCAGGAAATCTCAATATAAGAGCTTCTCATAAATAGCTAAAAAGCTCTTACATGAATCTGGCTATTTTCTAATTACATGAAACAAAGGGTTATTTGGATTTTAACGGTAATATTTAATAGCTCCTAAACAGGGGCATGAAAAAGAATCAAGTTTGCACCAGTCCAAGTACCTACAGTAATGATAGAAACACTCACCACATGTCACACTATTTCACGTCCATGCTTCTAATAACAAGAACTTCTCACTAGAAATAGTGCATGAGCAAACCAGATTCTCAAAATGCTACATGTGAAAATAAAATTATTTGCTCAAGAAAAAACTGCATTAGTTATTTCTGACCAGCCAAGGATGAATGGCCATGTACATTATTCTTCTGAAAGTTCAGAAATGATTTTGTATCATCATCCAACATGAGAATGTTTTCCTGTACCTGACAGAATAAAATGGTTAATTAGCAATCAGTATACCCCTTGACAAAAACCAATGTTCTAAATTTATATACTACAAACTATCTAATAAATGTTATCTGCACACTACACACCATGTTTATATTATGCACCATTTTAAAGGGGAAGAAAAGCTTCACAAATTTAGTCAATTCAAAGGATATACAATAATATCCTAAGAATGCTGACTTAGAAATGTGTATAAACTGAGTGGTCATCTCCAATGGACTGTAACAAGCCCCTATAATGCAAACACTGACTCTAAAGGCACCTTACACGGCACTGAAATTCACAATCTAATCATTACTTTTCTTCTGTCCAATTCAAAATTATCTGGTTGTCTTTACTATTAATTCGACAGGAAATTGTTCCAATTTTTGACTGTTTTACCAATAAAAGAAAGAAATGATAGTTTTAAAATTTCAACTTAAGAGGAAAAACTCACCACAGCCACAAAACCTGAGTAAATGGTAGCTTGTGACTACAAGGAACACCGCTTGCTGATACATTAGTCAGATTCCTCCACATCCTTAAAACTGCAGTTTATAATCCCATAAACAAGCACACACTATACACTAAAATACAGAATCAAACTGAGAAAATGCAGATTTAAATAAAGCCTAGTCAGCCCCAAGCACGCAGGTTAAGACAGTGAACAGAGAACACATTCCATCCAAATAACACCTTTTAAACAGTCCTATAAAATAATGTAACGTAAGATCTTTAAGTGTGACCAGTTATGTGATTATAACCACTAACCACTCAGGAAAAGCGTCAATGGAAACAGCACTCAGCAGCAGCGTAGAGCCTGTAGAGCAGGTTGTTTTCCAAATTACAGAATACCTGGAGACAAGCCAGCCAACCAGTTACAGAACCGCTGCGATCTGCAGCTTCTGAGGCTATCCAGACGTGAAAGGCATCTGAGTGAAATGCACTATAGAATTACACCTTCAAATGTCAGTGCCTAAAGTGTGAAATAATCCCCTACATTTAACAGTCTGCCTGGTAACGAGTTAGTAGATTTTTACTTTTAGGATTTTAACCTTGTAAAATTAGTGGTAAAATATGGGTTAAAAAAATGATATGGCTGCACTTAAATTCACATAAAAATAGCATTTTTACAACCATTTTGAAATTTAATTCTTTTACACAGGTTAACAAAATGCATCACAAGAAAAACTAAACATTGGGTTTAATAAAGTATTTCTCAAAGTGGAACAGTGAATTTTTTTTTTCAATTTTTTACAAATGGTCATTTTTGGGAAAATTTATCACATCAAAGTAACAGTTAAGATATAATTGTGCTCAACCAAGCCACTTATCTGCACTACAGAATAGTACTTGAAAGCAATCCTAAAGTCAGATTAAAACCATTTTGAGAGACAAGACTTGTGTTTATAGCTATCTCAAAAGAGGTAGCTTTCCTTCCAGTCAAAACTCAATTAAGATTGACTAATTTAATCTTTTTTTTCCTTGTCATATCTTCAGTTCAAAACACTATGATCACTGGTAATACGGTCTGTATCTTGTTTGATCTGGATGATGCGGTCCAGGTAGTGGGGTTTGAGAAGGCGGGCCCTGCATTCGTGGAGGAGGAGGTGGCCCTCTTGGTGCAGGCCATATACCAGGACTCATTCCTCCTGGTTGTGTAAATGGAGGGCTCAGAGTTCCTTGGTCTTCAGTAAACTGGGGTAAAGAGTTAGGATTGTAATGGTGAGGAGGGGGTGCAGTTACAGGTGGACCACCATGCTGAGGTGGAGGGGGTCCTGGAGGAGGATGATTCATATAAGGTGGCATCTGGGCAATAATATGTCCAGGGGGAGGGGTTATTGGGGGTGGAGCAGAGGTCATTGGTGGGGGTGGAGCTTGGCTATATACCAAGTGAGGAGTACCTGCAGCCTGGGGAGGGTGTGGCATTGGATGGCTTATTGGTGGTGGAGGAGGTGGGGGTGGTGCATAATGTTGCTGTGGAGGCATAATATGATGAGGGTGAGATACCACTGGCTGACCCTGATATTCAGGATGATGATGAGCAGGTGCTGGGGCAGGAGGTGGTGGTTCTCTAGCACCTGAACTTGAGTCATCCTGAATAGGGACTGTTATTAAATTGCTGTGTTTTCTTGTTGAAATACGAAAGGTTTCCTGACTGACCGAGCGAGGTGGAGGTGGAGCCATGGTCAATTCTGCTGGAGGAGCACGAATATCCTCATGTGGCTGATTATAGTGCTCATGTGGCACATGCTGCAGAGGAGGTGGTGGCATCATGATGTGCTGCTTTGGAGGAATATGGCTCATATGATGCTTGTCTGGTGGCATTATGAAACGATCGGGGATTTCAGTTGGTGGGGGGGCAATAGGAGGATGAACATTCTCAAGTGAAGCACGGGTAACAGGCTTTCCAGCTCTCATATGGCGATGGTTGATATGAGCTTGTAAGTCCCTCTGAGACAGATATGTTCTCTTGCAACCTTGAACAATGCTACACATAAAGAGAGAACCTCGTGTGCACTGCTCAATCCGCTGTACAGGATCACTACATCTAAACAGGAAGAAAAAAATTGATTTACTAAAACCAAAATATAAACAGCACATTTAATTTAAGCTTTAATTTAAAATATAATATACTTGCAAAGTTAACCGTGAGTATTGAATTACTGTTAGTGGACTTTTAACCTTCTCTATTTGTATCAGAAACTAATTGTCAACATCTCTACCAACCAGAGACTATTTTTACCTCAGAACTCTAAACACCAAAATAGAATCTTAAGAGATCTTCTACGTCCCAATACTTACAGCTCATTAATTTTCTCTAACTATAGTATGACTTACATATAGGAATGGCAAAGCAAAGGATCTATCACTTACAACCATGGAATTGAAAATTCAGTCGTATCCTTTCCTTGTAGGAGCTAGGGTGCTTCTAATTTATAGCCACTGTACATTTCTTGCTTTTCAACCATCTAATTCACTACACAGTCAGAAATATATCCATGTTAAATAGGGTAAGGTCTTTTCTTTTGCATGATACCCAAAAGCAGTAGTATATACTATTTAAATTAATTCTGGTTGGTAACTTTATTTTCTGCACTTGATTTGAGAATTAAGACAGTTTTCTCTCTAGATAGCTAAAAACTACACTGGTGAATTGCATACTAGAACACATTTAGTTACCTGAAAACTAAATTGCACTTGTAAATAGTAATACTGAAACCTCTATGGGCTGGAGATATGGCTTGGCAGTTAAGGGCACTGAATGCTCTTCCAGAGTACCTGGGTTCAAACCCCAGCACCCACATGGCAGCTCACAACTGTCTGTTAACTCCAAGATCTGACACTCTCACACAGACAGGCATGCAGGAAGAACACCTATACACATAAAATATAGGTAAATATTTTTAAAAAAATCTATGTAAAAGAGAATCTTTTAATGTTCACTATGTTTAATGTTGCATTACATTTTAATTCTTTATCTTAATGGAACAATCACATATTATATAAATCTAATGCACAACACTGGGCTGGGAAAGGCATTAGAGAAATACCTCAACAAAGGCTATAATATATACTTCCAAATTTTATATTCTTCTGAATTATAACTCTATAGAACATACAGTAATATCCTTTAATCATAGTATATATTTCATAATCTATAACTTTAAAAACCTAATGAAATATACCAAGAAAATCAGTTGTCATTGGGTCATTAACAAATCACCCCCTATTTTCTTAGTAAAGCCCATATCCTGCACCACAGAGGGAAAATCTTTTCTTGCAGTTGTTTATAGTTTTGTTAACAATCAATAGTGTTCCTTGGGGTACTTTCAATTATAGGTTTAGAGGATCTGGGAACCCCTGAGCTAATCCAAAAAGTTTCACTCCATTTTTCTCAAGGTTTCCTTATCAGGGGTTCCAAATTAATATAAATTTTCACTTTATTATGCAGCTATCGAAGACAGATACCATGCAGTATAACTTCGAGTCTATCATGATGTCGTTATCACCCAAAACACATTTGTTTGGGATATTGGAAAATAGGAATAGTAGTGTTTATTATATGCCAGATTCTACTTTTCATTAATCCTTATTTAATCTTAAAAAGAACACAGGGAGCTTATAGCTATAAAGCCCCACTTGTACCACATAGCTGATAAATAGTCAAACAGGGACTTGAACTCAATCATTCTAGTCCTGGGGCCAGTGAGACAGCTCAGCAGGTAAAGTGCTTTCTATGCAAGCCTGCTCATCTAAGTTCCATCCCCTGAACATAGGTCAAGTTGGAAGGAGAGAACTACTCCACTAAGTTGCCTTCTGATCCTGGCACATGCTCAGACCCGCCACAACATTATTCACATACAATTAATAATAAAAGATGTTAATTCTAATTTTGGAAAGAGATTGTTCTCAATCACCAAACCATACGTGCTTCCAGGTGTGCCAGATATACACACAAAAGAAAAAACAAAAAACGGTTCTGGTGTCCAACACTGTTCCCATGGTGTTAAAGAGATTTCAACATTTTAGCTATTCTGAATGGACTGACAATGGCTAGCTCCATCTTCCAGAGAAGGGGAAAACTAACTGCAGGTTCACAGACAGTGGCTCAGCCAGCACACTTGCATCCTTGTCTATTCCCATTACTCCAAAACCTTTAACCCATCTTGCTTATAAGCCACTACTATTAGACCATCTAAAGATGATCATATCTTACCCTGGGCACATCTTATCTCCTTTTTTTTCATGTAAAATAGCACAGTCATAGCAAAAGACATGCTTGCATGGAATCTGTAGGCAAAAATATCATAGTTAAGCATCCTAGAACAACTTAGAAAATTCCAATACTAATTGTCAGTACAGTGATCTACAAACAGGAGGCACATAGGAGTTAAATGAAAACTTATTAAGACCATATACCAGAAGCAGCTATGAGTCCATCCGTCCGTGTCTCTCTCTGTCTGTGTCTATCTGTCTGTCTCTTCTCCCTCTCTCCTCTCCTCTCCTCTCCTCTCCTCTCCTC
>NC_034596.1:30035569-30074749 GCF_900095145.1 Mus pahari
CTCCTCTCCTCTCCTCTCTCTCTCTCTCTCTCTCTCTCTCTCTCTCTCTCTGGTTTTTCAAGGCAGGGTTTCTCTGCTTAGCTTTGGCTGTCTTGGAATAATCCACTTATCTCTGCCTTCTGAGTGCTGGGATTAAATGGGGCATTAAAGTGGGTGGCATGTTCCATCACTGCCCAGCAACCATTTTTAAGCACAAGTTTTTGAAAATGTTTTGAAAACACTGGCTCTTTTTCCAATAAATACATGTCCATCTGCTAACACTTTGCTTTTTATTTCTGGAGAAAGGATCTCGTGTTCCACCCAGATTGCCTTACACTCTGATGTACCTGAGGCAGCCCTTGATCTTATGATTCTTCTCCCTCAACCTCCAGAGTGTTGGGACTAGAAGACTATGCCCCCTTGCCTGGCACCTGCTTCTATTTTCAGATATGTGAACCTATCAATGTTTAAATAGTCCCTGCAAGTAAAAAGCTCCTGAAGAAGAACTCTAAATGTGTTTTATCTTACCATGTTTCTCCTGAAACTATTCTAAAACAGTAAAAAGAATAATTATACTAAATTCATGGTATTATTAAAATTCCCTTAGCTTTTTTGTACATATTATGTTATAAAATTAGTTATAAAAAAATCTTAGTTGTACTTACCATTCTCCCATAGACTTTAATAGGCAATCCACATTTGTCACAGAAATGTACTGGTGTATCGTCCTTTTCACCTAAGATGTTTATCTGTTGAAATGATAATTAAAATTTTCTCTTTAGGCAATTGTACTTTTCAATTCACACAGTGAAATGGTTAGAATTTCTTAAGTTGTTACTATAAACAGAAGTAAAAAGTGATTAGTATAATTCTATTTGCTTGTTCTTCTTCTTAAACAGCAGCTAATGATTTTACTTGGTTCTACCAAAAATTATTTCAAATTATTTTTGAAGATGGTAAAAACAAGCAAGTGGACTTACGTGTGCTACACGTCATGACATACTAAAAATCCACACTTAGTGAATAAGTACTTAATGTCTAATTTTTCACTTTTAATTATACCTTGAAATCCCAAAAAAGGTGTCCTGGAAATCTTCGCTGATTCCCAAAGAGTTCTCCTCCTTTACAGTCATACCGCTGCTCTTCGTTATAATCAAATCCTTCTGAGAGAAAAAAGTTACATTACATTTTCCAACTTCAAAGTTCAGTTTAAAAGTATATTTATTAAAAAAAAAAGTATATTTATTTACATGACAAATTAAAAGTGTATTTATTTACTGAAAAATGTTTCTGATAACTTTCAGTGATCTAAAAACATGAAAATCAAAATTCCTAAAACTACTCTAAAACAGTAAAAAAAACAAATCAAAAAAACTAAACCTATATTAAACTCATGGTATTATAAAACTTCCCTTAGCTTTTTTATATATAAAACTAGTTATAAAAAAAACATAGTAAAAGTATTCTAGAGTCCTACCTCTACAACACCAGACCTTAACTTTACTTACCATTCTCCCACAGATTTTAATAGGCAACCCACATTTGTCACAGAAATTAACTGGCATCTCAATTTTAAACTGGAGTTTAAAATGCTGGCTGGAATAAGTCTTCATGATCATCGACTCCATCGCTAGTACTTTACAAATGACAACATACAGTGGGTACAGCAGCCACCACATAAGCCAAGTGCCAGAGCCAAGAACAGACCTATAACCGAGTCTCTTATTCAACGCTCTTACCAACTCCACTAACCATCTCTAGTATAAAACCTCACCGATTATCACCATCTTGTTTATGGAACAAATTTTTAAACTACCTACAAATTATAAGAACAGAAATTAGGAATAAGACAGATCTTCTAGAACTTGAATGTATGTTAACAGCAAGATTTCTATTCTGGAAGAAAAAAACCCAAATTACTCAGTATTTATGGTAAACAAGACCTCACTTAAAAAAAAAAAAAAACCAATACATACCCATAAATATTCTAAAGCATGGGCCAACAAACTGTTGCTATAAAAGGCCACAGTACAAAGCTTAGGCTTTCTTGGTCATATAAATCTAGTTAATTCTGCCACTCTAGTAGGAAAATAGCCACAGGCAATACTCTCAACTGAACAGTAACTTTATCTATTTGAAAGGAACCAAAATTGGCCTGTAGACCAGCCTGCTGACTTCTAACAGATGGGAAGGCAGCAAACGGTTTTATATTCACGAAACTACGAAAGGCCTTTTAAAGAATATATTAAAAACAGGAAAGAGCAAGCTCTAGTTTAACTAGCTTCCTAGAATGTTCAAGTTCTTTACGTAATATTTTATATACAAAGTTCAAAAGATAAATGAACTACACAGACATTTAACAAAGCCAATACTATAAAGAATTCAAAATTAAGAGAAAGGCACCAATCAAAACAGATCGTGGAACTGAGGCAAGAACTGGCTAGTACTATGAAAAGGCATCCAAGCACACACTTAGGCTCCTGCCTGTGGTCACAGCATTGACAAGGCCGAGGCAGCAAGACTTCTGACCTTCAAGAGCAGAATGGCTATCCAGACTCTGCCTCAAAAAATGTTAATAATACAAAATACTGAGTATGTGAGTAAAAACCAATATCACACCCGTTCTGAAGAATTTAGCAAGATCTGATAAATTTTGAAATGTACAAATCAAGTCTTTAAAAACAGTCAGTCATTTGTTGTGTCCATGATATAGAGGGGAGGGGTCTGCACATGTGCACAGGAGTAGGTGGAGGTTAGTTCTCTCCTTCCTTTTAAATGGCTCTAGGATGAAACTTGGGTCACCAGGCTTACGGCAATTACCCTCACCCATTTAAAGAATTTGGCCATCTTCTCAAGTCAAATTTTTAATATTCACATTACAACACAATTACAGCAAAACAAGTATCTACAAGAAAGTAAAATAAATTGTAGGATATCTATAGACTAAGCATCTAGGATTATTCGTTTGTTTGAGACGGGGTCTGTCCTCAAACATTAACCCTCTCGTCTCAGCTTCCTAAGCGCTGGGATTCCAGCCATGTGCCACCTCACCTGGGTAAAACTATTTCATTTTATTTTATTTTTGGTTTTTCTAGACAAGATTTTTCTGTGTAGCCCTGGCTATCCTGGAACTTGTCCTATAGACCAGACTGGCCTTGAACTCAGAGATCTACCTGCCTCTGTCTCTGGAATTGGGATTAAAACCATTCACCACCACCACCACCCGGCTTACTTGAAAGATTTTTTTTTTTTAAGGGACACTAACATCATCTTTGGAGAGGACAGTGAAAACAAATTTTACTTTTAATGTAATGCTCTGTGCAAATCAGGGGAAGGTCGCTTAAAAAGGGATAGAAACTAAAGAGTATGTTAAGGTTAAAATTTTAAAATAGGTTTAAGTAAATAAAATCAGATGGATTACTTGATACACTCAGATAAACAACAGAACTCTTTTTAAAATTTTACTTGTATTTGTTTTATGTGCATTGGAGTTTTGCCTGCATGTATGTCTATGTGAGGGTGTTGGACACTGGAGTTTCACACAGTTGTGAGCTGCCACATGGGTGCTGGGAACTGAACCTGGGTCCTCTGGAGGAGCATTCAGTGCTCTTAATCCCTGAGCCAGCTCTCCAACCTGACAACTCTTAAACATTTCAGTTTAAACAAGTTACCTTCATCACCTTGTGGGGCCTTTGCAGGCATCCTGCTAATAGTCCTTTGAGTTCGAGGTGCAGGTTTAACTTTGTTGGCTTGTTTGGAGATGAGTTTTATAGGAATTCTTCTGCGAACATCAAGACCACCCAAGGATCCAGAGCTATTAGTGCCTTGTAACTCATTGTCTATATGAATGTAAAAAAAGAAATTGTAATTATTTTTACTTTTCTTTTTGAAAATTGTTCTACAGCAAGTATAAAGATAAAATCAACAACATCAAACAATAAACTGAAGATCCTTTATCTCCTTCTAAAATAAATGAGCAATAAAAATTACCATACAATTGTATAGTAGTTTACAAAAAGATAGCCCTTTTTAAAAATCTAAAAACCTCTTACAGATTGTAAAGATTTTTAAAAAATAAAGGAGAAAAACAAAATTGTCTTAACATATGTGTCTAATTATCAAACAGGTGAAGCAGCCATGCAGTAAACTTAGTAAATTTACATAACAAATTGAAAATGCAACACTAAATCTGAAATATATTTGAAAGTAAAGTTTTAATGTATTATGTTTAGGGGGGACTGCTGTGGAGTCACAGTGGATATGTGGAGGTCAGAAAACAGTCTGTGGGAATTGTTTATCCCCTCCGACCACCTGAGCCCCAGATGTTGACTTCAGGGCCTCAGCAGGTAGACTTGTCACCTGTTACACCATCTTACTGGCTTGTGTGTTGGCTTTAAAGAGGTAATTATTCCCTTAAGCATAACATTTTTTCTAAAAAGTATTCAACGGAAACAAAAATATATCATTTAATAGAACACACATGCATTAGTTGTAATGTAACATTTCAAGAGACATAGGCAACAGGTGTCTTTTGTCAACAGTTAACACTGCAACGGAAAACTATTAGTTAGACTTGGGGTCTTAAAAAGCAGACACTTTCTAGTCCTTAAAAATCTTACCATCAATGAAAAAAAGGAATTCTTATCCATGAATAAGAGGTACATTATTTCACAGGACTGAATCACATAAAAGTACATAAAAATATGTAACACAAAGTATTAAACTTTACCTTAGGACAAAAAGGGAACCACTTAAGGATAGAAAATGCAAATGTAATCTTAAAATTGTAATGTCTGAAACACAAATTAAGGAATAGAGCTCCTGCAAGAATTACAATCAGAACTGATAGCCAAACTGTCCACATTAAATTCGGCAAAACAAAAATATGAAAGTAGTCTGCTAGTACTAATGATGTCCACTTCTATAAGCAATGCCAACCAATTAAATTCATACCCTTTTGTCCTTTCTATCATCAAAATAAAATGAAATTTAAAATGGGTTTTAATGATTAAACATCTGTTTACTTTCTACTCTTATAACAGCTAACTCCTCTCAAAATCTTTCATGGAAAGATTAGATGAATAGCTACAATCTTGAATTATAATAAACCAACTTGATCTATCTTCAAGACTGCACTAAAATGGAGTGTCTTTCATGTATTTCAGCAGTCTCAGCTGCATTTGCTCATCTACATATAAGTACCTACATAGATCTCATAGATCTACGATAACCTTTTCCCCTTGCACAGTATTCCCAACTTTCCAAAGAACTGAAATAACCAACGTGTTGCCCTTCAGATATCACAAGGATTATTAGTGTGTAGGTCTGTGAATGACAACACACTACCTGCACAACCTTCCAACCAGCTCACATAACCCAGTTTTCCATTATTTAAACAGTAGCCTAGCCCTTTCACGAGCCTCTTTCTAAAGCTACTGTTTGTCTCACAGATTTCAAGTGACAAAATTCTGAAGTTTGTTTGTGTGGGGCCACCCATACATAGAAACAAAACAACAAAACACAAAGCATGTAATAAATATCTGGATATTACATAAGGGATAAAAAGAATAATTGAGCCATTTAAAGTAAATATACCTTTAAAAATATATTATTTATTATATAGTTTTATGATCCTAAAACTCTTTTTTGGGGGGAGGGGGGTTCGATACTGGGTTTCTCTGTATAGCCCTGGCTGTCCTGGAACTCACTTTGTAGACCAGGCTGGCCTCGAACTCAGAAATCTGCCTGCCTCTGCCTCCCAAGAGCTGGGATTAAAGGCATGTGCCATGACTGCCCAGCTATTATATAGTTTAAAAAAACCACACTTAATATTTTATCTTGAATAAAAGGAGCCAAGGAACTTAAGCCAGGTATGTAGCTCAGTGGTAGAACCTAAGGTACTAAAGATCCTGGGTTCAGGTCCCCAGTATCTATCTATCTTCCGAAAAAGAATGAAGCAGTATTTTAAAATTTTTGGCTTACTTTTACCTAAGTACTAATCATCTCTTACAATGACTAAAGAATTAATTAATCAAGTATTTGCAGGGTCTTTATTGGCCTGGGTGCCTCTGTGATTTAAGAACATGGGGACAGAGCTGGCCTGGAAGGAGCTGCAAGGGCATCCCCTTTTTGCTGCTTCTCTCCACCCTAGAGGGCCCTGAGCTCACTGCTGACACTTCTGCAATCCAGAGAAACAATAAATAAAGCAATATGTGCTTGCCATTTAAAAAAAAATCTGAATTTTTTCTGGCAGAATTCTACTTCAATACTCCCATTTACAAGACCTCTTGATCCTTTGACATTAAAATCATTATTTTGAGATGTCTACTTAGAAAATTGTCAATTAACTAGCTAACTGCCATTTCTTGATTTGCCAAAGGCTTTATGATTCAAATCTGTATTTGTTTTGTGAAAGTTTGAATCTTTGGCTTAATTTCATATTTTTCTTCTCAAAATGTGCAGCAATTAAAACTGAAGCACTAGGAGACTTTGTCATAACTCATTTAAAATCTAGAAAAGCTAACATTAAACAGAAAGAAGAGCTGTCTGGAAACTCATGTTAGAATGATTTTATTTCCCCAGGCAATCTTTGGCTAATAACTTAGAAACTAGGATAATACTTTTACACATGCAGTATCAAGACACTCTACTGGGAAACTCAGGTTTTTCTCATTTCTCTCACATACTTCCACAAACCAACCTATTAGCAGCGGCTGGATTTTCCACCAAAATATTTGTGGCAATTGCCTACTCTATGTTCTGCCCCCACTCCCCCTGCCTACTCTGTGTGTCCTGCTCCCACTCCCCCTGCCTACTCTCTGTCCTGCTCCCCCAACCCCTGCCTACTCTCTCTGTCCTGCTCCACTCCCCCTACAGCGTTGCTGGAGACCCGTACTAGCTGGGTAAGTTGCTCTACCACTAAGCTTTGCTTCAACTAAACCGAGCCTCCCTCTGTGGCACTGCAACCACCCCATAGATTATTTATATTTACTCCTGTTGTTCCTCTCCTACACCATTCTCCACAGAAGAGTCAAAATTGTTGCTTCATAGCCACTTAAACCCTTTATCATGATTTTCAAAGTCCTAAAAAGGTAATTTGTGTTTTCCTTCTCAACTTAAAGCTAACTAGTCTACCGACATTTGGTCCTCTTTATACCTTCCTACCATTCCAAAAACACCCTTCCCTGGGACTCTCTGAAACTTCCTACTCCATAAGCCCCCTTTTGTTTCTTTGTTTCTTTCTTTTTCTTTTTTTGGTTTTTCGAGTCAGGGTTTCTCTGTAGTCTTGGCTGTCCTGGAACTCAACTCTGTAACCAGGCTTGCCTCGAACTTAGAAATCCGCCTGCCTCCCAAGTGCTGGGATTAAGGCGTGCTCCACCTCTGCCCGGCAAGCACCTGTTTCTTAAAGTTCTCACCACAATCTGTAACCAGCTGTTAAAGAAGAAACGGACCTGCTTGTCTCCTTTGACAGAATGTAAACTCGAAGACAAGAACGTAGTCTTATTGTTTACCATTCCACCATTCTATCTCCAAGCCTACAAGTATCTGCATGCAATTATATAACTAAGTAGTGTTTGAAGACTGGGCGCACCTCAGTCAATTCCTAAAGAAAAAGCCTTTCCTCCTGCTTGGCGATAAAACTGTCTGAAGCACTCAAAGCCAAGTGCTAAAACTAAAACCAAGAAAACGAAGCCAGCAGAAATGAGGCTCGAAGCTACTCGTAATATGCGATGAAAAGATCTTGATCTTAAACAATCTGTATATGTCCCCAAAAGATGCGAATGGAGCACAGCCGAAGGGCGGGGCATGCTTTGAGTTCAGGTAGAAAAGATGCTCCGCTTATAACTTCGAAAACTATATCCGATTCTCTCCTCTAACCACTCGTCCGCGAAAAGCCAACAAGACAATAACCACAGGCGGGGACTACTGCAGCAGCCGCCCGAAGCCGAGAGGCAGCAGGAAGTCTCCAACCCACTCTCGCCCAGAGTCCGGACGCTTCTCCAATTCCGAGAGTGGAAAACGCCCGCCTATTTCCCCAGCCCAAAGTGCAAAGCAACCGGAATGAGAAAACAAAATACAAAAACAAAAACAAAACCGGGACCCTCCCTTTCCAACAAGCCTGCGCGGCGCAGGGTCCCGAAACGAGCTCAGCGGCACCAAAGAAGCGGTGCTGCCGGTCTCGAGGATGGAGGCACCGCTCCGGAGGGTAGGCCGGGAAGCAGCAGACTCAGCCCGGGACCGGATCTGAGCTTGCTTCCTCTCCGCCACGTCCCGGCGCAGTGGGGCGAGAGTAGCCCCTTGTGCCTGCCGGGCGACCAGTCCCACACGAGCCACGGGGGCAAGAAACTAGGACCCCCGCTGCCTCCGCCTCCTTACCAGTGTGATCCATGATTCGGCTCGCGGGGCACAGTGGGAGCGGAAGTGAGTCGCTCCGGAGTCGCAGTAAGCGCCTGCGCCCTACCTTCCGGAGCGCAGAGGCGGAAGTGCGCGCCGGACAGCTCTCACGGGCTTCCCTCCCTAGCCGCACCACCCGATTCCGGCGAGGGAGTCAGACATAGCCAGGACTGAGGCGGGAAGAGGGAGAACAACGAGGGCTTGGGGTCGAGACTGCTAGTCCTCCCCAGAGGCAGCCCTCAGCTGTAGGAAGAATAGCTATCGCAGTGAGAAAGCAATAGGAACCAGAGGGAAGCGCGGCAGGCAGGTAAGCCGCCGCCCGCCCCCCCTGCGGCGCGAGGCCTTCTGGGATTTGTAGTCCTCCCAGAGCGCAGCCTCAGCCGTTGGGCAGGTCCCACCCCAGCGGGCGGAGTAACGGTTTGGAATGCCCCCCGGTTCAGCCGCCGGGGATAGAGAAGTGTAAACACGCGCGCTCCGTGGGTGCCCGAGGGAAGCTGAGTTCGGCGCCCGGGAGGGAGGCGAGGTCCTCATTGTCTAATCGGGCTTTGTCCCGACGCCCACTCGACACGCGCGCTTGCCCTGGCTCCCACCGTAGTTTCTCAACTGAATCGCGTGTTACAAGGCTGACTAGCTCCTCGCACTAGAGAATAGCATCAGGCGCCTGGAATCCCTGCTAATGCTGGAGGGAGCACCAGGAGGTGGTCCCCGTCCAACGAGGATGCAAAGCAGTTGTGTGCAAAGGGGGGTGAAGAAGGGAGGATAGGAACCGATGGAGTCGGAGGGAGAGCGTTAGAGCTTGGCCAAAAGGAAGAGATGAGAAAGGGCAGGCCCCAACTGAAGAAAAGAGAGTTACCACAACAGGCGGTACCTAGTTCCAGTTCTTGGTCCCTGGGGTCTGTGGTTGCCGCTTTCATCTTGCTCAGCCAAAACAAAACAAAAGAGTCAAAGGCGATTGCTGAAGACCTTCAGAGCTCCCCCCACCTCGATTTGGCTCATAATAGGTCTTCTGCCTTCCCCAGCCCTTCACACTTGAAGATCTCGGATGAGTAGAAAGGAACACAGTTAGTGGAAAACATCAGCCTAAGAGTCAAGGGATTTGGGCTCTCTGGTCGTCCCTTGGTGACGACACCGTTACCTTGGGTTGTTCACGCTTTCAGTGCCAGAGTTCCTAGATCAATAAAACATTATTATATTGGCCTTTCTTAAAAATATTTCCACAGTAGTCAATTCTGAATCAAGTACGTGTAGCAATGTGTTCTGTGCGTTGCACAGTAACAACGGTGACTAACACTGCAGTGATCATAGTGTAAGTGTACCATGTTATTTAGTGATTTTCTTAATTGTGGTCTTTTCAAAGACTCCCACTCATTGCGGCTTTACAAACAAGGTTGTAGGTACACTCAACTCGACATTTCTAAGTCGATATCCTTTTGGTTTTGTTGTTTAAAATGTAAGTTTCTGTACTACAGGGTGTTTCTCATAATTTCTCAGTTGCTGGGAAGGAACTGGGACAAATGGCCAACTGTGGTGCCTATTAGGGTACTAACGCACTTGCTGGCCTCCAGGAGGCTTCCTCAGTACCTGTGGCTCTTCTCAGCCCCGTGGACCCTACACTTCAGCTCATGGGCTTCCCTCCCCCCAGCTTCTCTTTTCTGTATAACCCTGCCATTTTGCTCTCCCCCCTCCTCCCCCTTCCCTTTCCCTCCCCTCCCCTCTCTCATTCTCATTTTCTTCTCTTGTCCCTATTTCCTCTCATGGCTGGGTCCAAACCTTTGGCCGTGTTTGGCCTACTTTTCTCTTCCTGCTCAGGGCTCGTCCAGATGCCTCTGGCTGTACTCCCCCTCATATCTACAATGAAAACCTTACCCTCACAATACCTTGGAGAGTTCATGCCTTCACTTTATACATCTGGTGCTGAAAGCCTCTCTTTATACAAGCAACAACTTAGACTGCCTAAGAGGCAGCTTTTACCCAAGAAGTAAGTACTTTTTATCCACCACCCCCTTAAGATTGATTAAAAAAAAATACAGGTTAATGATAGTAGTGAAGATTAATACTAGAGAAGTAGGATTTAAAAGGACTTTGAAATTGTATTTACAGACTTTTACAGTTATGTCAGTATTTTATACTATGTTGTTAGAAAAATTTCCTGGGGTGCCCTGAAGGCTGAGACAGGAGAATTGCAAGTTCAAAGGCAGCCCGAATTACATAGACTGTCTCAGCAAATAGAAGAGAAACCTTGCTGAAGGCTCAGTTTAGTAAACAGTGGGGCATGTCCTTGATGTGGCCCAGTACTCAGATGCCCTTCTTCTACATCTGTGCTTTCTCCCCCCCCTTTATCATATCGGCCATATTGTATCAGTGCAGGGGCAGTATGACAAGATAGTTTCTTAAATTCCTAAGCTAGATTATACACAGGCCTGTATGTTCTTGTTTTCATTTGTTATTGGCTGTAAAGCTAATGAGTTTTCTTGTAACATTTCCTTTCTGTATAATGTACACTGACCATACCTACCCTTTCTATCGTGCATTTCCAGTCTCCCCTCCAGCTCCCTGGTAGTTTCTCTTATTACCATGTCCCCTGCATCCCACAGGTGAGAGGAACTATGGGATGCTAATCTTTGTGATACCAGTTTTCATTTAATATGATTTCTAGTTTCATCCATTTTCCTGTAAGTTCCATAACTTTGTTCTTCGTGAATAGGATAGGTATTCCATGTATGAATGTAACATTGCTTTTTTAAATCATTCATCTGTTATTGGACACCTTGGTTGTGTTGGCTAGTAAATATTGCCACAATCAAATGAATATGCAAATATCTGTATAGCAAGTTAACTGATTTGTGTAGGCATATTCCCAGAAGTGGTATGACGGGGTCATGTGGGAATTCTGTTTTTAAAGGAACCTCCATACTGTTTTTCATAGTGACTAGACTGTTTTACATTCCAAGCAGTGGTATATAAGTTTCCCTCCCCAAACCTCACCAACATTTGTTGCTTCTTGATTACTTTGATACACATTCTTAGACAGGGTTTCTCTGTGCAGTCCTGGCTGTCCTGGAACTCACTCTGTAGACCAGGCTGGCCTTGAACTCAGAAATCTGCCTGTCTCTGCCTTCCACCACTGCCCTGCTTTGATACATAGTCTTACTGGGGAAATTTTTGTTTTCCTAATGGCTAGAGATGTTGAACATGTTTCATGTAATTGTTTAAAATATGTTTTGAACATTTCATGTATTTATGTGTACAAGTGTATGCTGCCTGTGTGTGTTTATTCACCATATGCATGCAGTGCTCGTGGAAGCCAGAAGAGGGCATCAGGTCTTCTGAGACTGGTTGTCTCAACAGATGGTTGTGAGCCACTGTATTAGTCAGGGTTCTCCAGAGTCACAGAACGTATGGGTAGTCTCTATATGTTAAGGGGATTTGTTGATGACTTGCAGTCTGTAGTCCAACTCTCAACAATGGTCAGCAGCAGCTGTGAATGGAAGTCCAAGGATCTAGCAGTTGTTCAGACCCACAAGGCAAGCAGGCAAAGAAGAGAGAGCGAATCTTCCTTCTTCCAATGTCCTTATGTAAGTTGCCAGCAGAAGGTGTGGCTCAGATCTTCTGAGATTCATAGCCACTACGCCTCAAGATCTCCATGCCAAGATCCAGAAATTTTTATCTCCCAGCCTCCAGATAGGATCACAAGTGAGCCTTCCAATTCTGGATTGTAGTTCACTCCAGATATAGTCAAGTTGACAACCAGTAATATCCACTACAACTAGTCACATTAAATATTGTACTAAGGCTGAAAAAATGGCTCAGCGGTTATGAGCACTGTCTGCTTTTCCATAGGTCCCGAGTTCAATTCCTAGCAACCACAAGGTGGCTCACATCTGTAATGCCCTCTTCTGGACTGCAGGCATATATGCAGGCAGAATGCTTTATACATAATAAATAACCTTTTTAAAAATTGCACTATTTTATTGTATAAATTTGAATAAATTGGTAATAGAAAATGTTCATGTAATTTTTATTTAAATGTGTTCTTACACAACTTATACACATACGCAGACAATTGCAGACCACTCTCGACCTCAGCCTCTCACATCTTTCTACCATCCCTGTCCATCCCGTTGCTCTCCACAAATCTCTAACATTCATGTCCATACATCTTGTTTTGTTGCCCATTGGTTTTAACAAGGGCTATACCTGTGATCATGGATTCGGAGCTGTGGGTTGGAGACTGGTGGGCTCATAGATAGGCACACAACTGAAAACAGTAAGCCCTCCTCTCCCAGACTGTCTCTACCCAGTCGTTCAGTAGTAAGGAGTAGGGCCCCATGAGCCCTTCCCATTTTATAACTGACTATAGACCAGGGTAGTCTTGTAAGTTACACTATAGTTGAGGATTAATGATTGTAGTGGTTGTATCAACGGGAGTATGGAATTTTACAGACCTTCATTCTGTCTTCCAGATAACCCCTTCTGCAAGGTTGCCTGAGCCTTAGAGTGGGTGATATAAATATCTTGCTTAGGGCTGAGACCACAGCTGTGACTTCTTCTCGGTATTTTGGGAAGCCATGAGTCTCTTGCACTCATTGCCGTTCATTGTGAGGAGAGAGTTCTCTGAATAAGGCTTCGAGTAGCTTTTGTCTATAGGTATGAACAGATATTCAGAAGGTAGTTTAATGCTATGTCAATAAGTCCCTCCTCTGGACCTGTGACTCCACAGACCTGTGTCATTAAGTGGGGTTTATTGTGCCAGGCATGGGTCATTCCCTTCTGTGGAACAGGCCTCAAATAAAACCAGAGAGCCACAGCAGTTATGCCACTAATGCACAGATAGGTAAGGCTCAGCAGGATGTCTTAGTTCATACATTTCCCAGTGGTGCCTTTAAAAGCTAGCCAACAGGGATGAGGTTTCCAATTCAGTTCCATATTGCTTTTTTAATACCTTGCAACCAAGGTGTGTGGTGTCTTCTGCAATCTGATCTTGTGGGCAACCAAGAGGACTAACAAGAGCCTGTCTTGTAACTCCCTTCAATGTGTGTGTGTGTTTAATTTGGGTTATATGATAGTGGTCTTCTTTATATTCCCTTTGTGATTCCCAGGTAATTCTCCCCACATTATATCTGCAATCTGCCCCTCACCTCCCCCACTGCTTAGACCTTTCCACCTATAGTGTCCCCCTCTTTACTATGCCTTTAGGCTCCTCCCTTAAAGTTCCTCCCTCCAGGTGTCCCTCACAGCCAGAAGCCACTCAGACCATAGTTTGAAGGATCGAGAATGATAAAGCACCTGAAACATGGAACCAAAGACAATAAAGGTGCCGTAAAGAATTTTTCTCATAGCCTTTGTCCCCGGACCATCCAGTTTCCCGCTAATCTCCAGCTGAGTCATCTGTCTTAGTTGTCAGCTGACACAAGAGCCAGGAGAGCCCGGCGGCAGGGGAAGCCAGGCGCCTTGTATTGCTAGAATAAAAGTGGGGCAGAGACTGCTGCGCTTATAGTGCCCCTGCTACTATAGAAACGGTGCTGTTTATCTACCCATGAAAGTGTAGGGCGCGATAAGTACCTGTGCCCTTACAGGGTGCTAATGGTAATCATCTTAGTCCATTTGGTGTTATCACAAAATACGATAGATTGGGTGAACTATAAACTTAAAGTTTATTTCTCAAAGTTCTAAAGGATGAAAATCCCAGGGTTTAGTGTCTGGTTGGAGCTTGTTTTTTGGTTCGTAATGGAGTCTCACAATTATCTTTACTGTAGTAGAGGAAAGGTACCTTTCTGGTGTGTCTGTAATTCTATCATAACTCAAGTATCTCCCCTTCTCCCTACCTCCTAATACTGACAATGCCAATTAGGTTTTGACATATGAATTTGGGGGAGACAGAAGCATTCAGACCACAGCAAATGTTATTTCGGAATAAAATGAATTGAGGTGATTGGGAGCATGTTTGGTTTTGGAGATAGGATCTGGGTTTTAGAGATAGGATCTTGCATAGGCAGGCTATCCCCCATCAGATCTGCTTTGTGGGCAAGGTTGACTTTGACCATCTGCCTCCCCCGCTGAGGTGCTGAGACTATATGCATGCAGTACTACACCCACCCACTGCCCTGGGATTCTTAGAATAGCATCCTTGTATTATTCTGTACTATGTTGAGTGTTATGGGTTTATATTTTAGTTGGATTTGGGGGGTTATTAGGGTTCTCTAGAGTCACAGAGCTTATGGGTAGTCTCTATATAGTAAAGGAATTTATTGATGACTTACAGTCTGCAGTCCAACTCCCAACAATGGTCTGTGAATGGAAGTCCAAGGATGTAGCAGTTGCTCAGTCCCACATGGCAGGCAGGTGAAGGAGAGAGAGAGCCTTCCTTCTTCCAATGTCCTTATATGGTCTCCAGCAGAAGGTGTAGCCCAGATTAAAGGTGTGTGTCACCACACCTTTAATCCCAGATGACCTTGAACTCAGAAACCTCCCCATCTTAATCTTCTGGAATCCATAGCCACTATGCCTCAAGATCTCCATACCAAGATCCAAGTCAGAAACTTCTATCTCCCAGCCTCCAGATTAGGTTCACTGGTGAGCCTTCCAATTCTGGATTGTAGTTCATTCCAAATATAGTCAAGTTGACAACCAGGAATAGCCACTACAGGGTGGTTGGTTGTTGTTTTTTTGTTTGTTTGTTTTTGGAGATAGGGTTTCTCTGTGTAGCCCTGGCTATCCTGGAACTCACGGTGTAGGCCAGGCTGACCTCTAACTCAAGAGATCTGCATGCACCACCATGCTAGCATTCAAGTTGAACTTTTCGTTCATATATTTGAATAAGATGAACTCATCACATGGAATTAGTTGAGGGCAGTTTTAAAAAAATGTAAAATTTAAGCAGAGCTCTACAATTAAGAGCATATATAATTTAACTCAGTCTAATGTACTCTACTCAGGTAGATGTAAATTAAGACAGAGACTAAGTGGTCATGCCGGGTGCTTTATAACATCCTTGCCTTGGTTTCATTGATAGATACTTCTCTGTGAATCTCTAAATGATCATCTAGTTGCACTGCCATTATCATACCTTGGGTGTTTTTTTTTTTTTTAAATCTGGTTTTATAGAAGAAAAGGGATTGGGAAACTTTTCTAGGTTAATGAAACTCACGCTTTAGTCTCCAGATGTCATAGGAGATGGGCATGAAAACATTGGAGACATTTTAATACATACATGCTAGAAAATATCAGAAATGCATACTTTTCTCTCTTTTTTTGTTTGTTTTTGTTTTCATGAGACAGGGTTTCTCTGTGTAGCCCTGACTGTACTGGAACTCACTCTGTAGACCAGGCTGGCTTCAAACTCAGAAATCTGCCTGCCTCTGCCTCCCAAGTGCTGGGATTAAAGGCATGTGCCACCACTGCCCAGCAATGCATTCTTTTCCTAAGCAGTAATGGTGCATTAGTAGTTAGAGATGCATCCTGATGTAGGATAGACTATAATGACACAGCAGCCACCTACAGTATCAGCAAGGTATAGATAGGTAAGGCAGTCATGGCCCTGTGTTCATGGTGGCTGTACTAATGTGTAATTAGCCATCCTCATGTCAAAGACTCAACTTTTATGGCTTTCCCAAATCTGAATGTTGATATCTTCACCCTCAGCTTAAAGAAGTTATTATTACATGTGTGCATGAACCACGGGCCATGTGTGGAAGCTAGAGAACAATTTGTAGAGTAAGTTGGTTCTCTTTCAACCCTAATATGGCTTCCAGGGATCAAACGCAGGTCTCCAGGGCTGAAAGGCAAGTAAGAGCCTTTACCCACTAAGCCATCTTGCCATCCCCAACGTCCAGGTTTATGGTCTTAGGAGATGAGGCCTTCAGTGGGTGATTAGCATTAGATGCAGGCGGGCTCGTAGGTGGAGATAAGCAAGCTGCTTCCTTGGAAACCTGTTGGCGTTTGAGTCTCATCTCCAGGGCACTAAAGCACACAGCCATCTGCCTGCCTCCCTTACACAGACACATAATGCTGGCTTCTCTAATTGCACAGGTGACTTGCTGGTGGAGAGTTTCGGGTACAGTGGAGCACACTGAGAGTTTGGCTCTGCAGTGTCTCTCTAACTGATCTTGGAAACTTCCCAAACACCTCCTTGTCTTAAGTCTCTTTGTCTTTCAAATAGGGATGTTTGTCTCGGTCTTCAGGGGGGCTTTAGGAAGTGACATTGACCAGTGACATTAACTAGCCATCCACACCATCCTTTCCTTTCTCAGGTAAATAAAACATTTCTAGACTCAAACCTGTTTAAAGAGATAATGTCCACTAGGTGGCACCAGCCCATGGGTAAATAAAATATCCCAAGCTTCTGTAGTCAAAAAATTGGAAATTATAAGGAAACAAAACTGCAGTAGTACTTACTAATCAATGTTTGTATCTAAATATAAGTTTTCTGTACTCTCCCCCTAAACTAAGGCGGTAAAGCATAAGACAGTAAAGTTTTGTTCTGATTTGTGACTCGAGAGACAGTTATCCTTGGGCTTTTTTACAAATCACTTGACCTTTGGGGTTTTTGGGTTTTGGGTTTTTTTTTTTTTTTTTTTTTTTTGGTTTTTCCAAGACAGGGTTTCTCTGTATAGCCCTGGCTGTCCTGGAACTCACTTTGTAGACCAGGCTGGCCTTGAACTCAGAAATCTGCCTGCCTCTGCCTCCTCGAGTGCTGGGATCAAAGGTGTGCACCACCACGCCCAGCTTGACCTTTTGTTCTGCAGAAACCTTCTTGGTTTTTGTTTTTTGTTTAGTGTTTATTTTGCTAATAAGGTGTGATTTGGAGAAGTACCCTCTTGAAAATCAGTGATTTTGTATAACCATTGTCTTTCCAGATTATCCCTTGACTCAGGAATTATTGAGTGTTTGCTGAGTGTCTGACACTGTTGCCGGCACTGTGGTAGAACTCTAGCTGGTACGATACTGCTCCAGGTGGACAGACTGGTTGTGATGCAGAGTTAGCAGGCCGGCGACCAGGACAGTGCCTGGGGAGAATTCAGGAATCACCCCCTCTGACTGTGCTGCTGCTGTCCCGGGCAGAACCTTGCCAGCTTACTCAAACGCTGTCCACAACCCTCCTCCCAACACAGCAACTCAGAACTGCTGAAATGGTGACTCTCTCCCCCTTGGGAGAAAACAACCGTTCCTTGTGTTCCCCAGCTTTCACCCTCTACCCACGATTAAGCTTTGCAGCCTCTGGAAACTTGCTTTCATTTATTTTAGTTTGCTTTTGAGGAAGGATCTCGTTGTGTAGCCCCCAAGCTGGCCTCAAACTCATGTTTCTCCTGCCCTCACCTGCCTTGTTTTGGGATTACAGTATCACGTCTAGCTTGGAACTTGCTTCCTAGTGGGGTAAAACTGACAGTGTTCACACAACAGTTAACAATTTCAGACAGGTTCTATGCTCTGAAGTGCTTAGAGCAGGTCGTGTAGTGTAAAGCACAGACCATGCTTAGAGTAGGGCATTGTGGCATAGAGCAGCCATGGCACAGGATGGCGAGTGCCTATGTATGCTCTGGGCAGAGAATATCTTGTTGGGAAGATGCGACCTGGGAAATAAGAAACCCATAGTCTTTGCTTAAAAACTTGAGGAAGTTAGGCAAGAGGAAGAGCTAAGTGCAAAGGTGCTGAAGGACGTGGCTGCTGAAAGGACTGAGCCGTGTTAGTGTGCCTAGAATCTTAGAATTTTGCTGAGGGTTAGATGGGGAAATGTCTTCCAGGAGGGAGAGGTACTCATGCACTAACAGGTTTGGTTCAGAACAGAATGATGAACTGAACACAGGAAAGGAGTGGAACCTCTTACACAAATAGAGGGGCTTCCTTGATGGTAGCTGAAACACTTCCCTTACAGTTCCTTCCCTTAGTTTAAAGAATTTTCTCTCCATTTTCTCATTCCGTCTGATTATCTCTTCTCTTCTACTTTCCGCACCACCCTTTAGTTAAGCTTGTCTGCAGGGCTCATGCAGAGTACTCTTCTAATTGTCTACTAAATGTTTTCCTGTAGCAGTCTTATTCAGCCTAGAGCCCTAGACTGCACACCCTCCTCTCCATTTCCCAAATTCATATCTCTCCTGGCTTTTTAATTTAGTTGTTGTAATGGTTTCAATAGGTGTGGCCCCCATAGCCTCATGTGTTTGAATACTTGCTCCATAGGGAGTGGCACTATTTTGGGGATTGGCCTTGTTGAAGGAAGTGTATCACTGTAGGGCTTTGAGAGCTCCTGTGCTCAAGCTATGCCCACTGTGGCACACTGTCTCTTCCTGCTTCCTGTGGATCAAGACAGAGAACTCTCGACTCCTTCTCCAGCACCATGCCTGCCCGCATGCTGCCGACTTTCCACCATAATGACAATGGACTGAGTTGCCTTGGTCATGGTGTCTCTTCACAGCAATGGAAACCCTTTTTTGTTTTTGTTTTTGTTTGTTTAGTTTGGTTTGGTTTGGTTTGGTTTTTCAAGACAGGGTTTCTCTGTGCAGCCATGGTGGTCCTGGAACTCACTTTGTAGACCAGACTGGTCTTGAATTTAGAGATCCTCCTGCCTCTGCATCACAAGTGCTGGAATCAAAGGCGTGCACCACCACCGCCACCACCACCACCACCACCCCACCCCCAGGTCTTTTAGTTGCTTACTTGACACTTTATTTGTATAAACACATCTTTAACTTAACACATCCAAAATTGGGATTTAAGGTTTTTGAGTCCCCCTACCCTTCTGTAACAGACAAACTGAAGCATGGACTCTGTGGGGATAATCATGGTATGTAAAATGTCATGGTCAACATTATTTGTGCTGTCTAAGATTTCTGGTTCTTCTCTTTCAGAACATTTGAAAGATTACATTTATGTGTATCCTTTCCTTTCGTTCCAGAAATAGGAATGAAAACTCTGTGGTGCCCCTGCCCCTTCCTCCCAGACTCTGCTTACCTCCTTCATACCAATGTGGTTGTGTGCTGAAATGTGGATATCTAAGATTAAAATAGCCCGGAGGAGCCCTACCCCAGCCCAGCAGTCAGTCAGTCTCTCTCTCTCTCTCTCTCTCTCTCTCTCTCTCTCTCTCTCTCTCTCTCTCCCCTCTCTCTCCCTCTTTCTCTTTCTCCCCTCCCCCTTGTGTGCGCATGTAATAACAAAATGTTATTGTAACCTAATCAAACCCATCCTAAGTGTTATGTGACTACATTTTTTTTTTTTGGATAAATGTCTTCCAGCCGTTATTTGTGACTAACTGGCATCCATATGTCTCTCTAAACAGAACTTGTAGAAGTGCAGTGTCCCACGCTATCCCTCTGCAGTGTTCTCAGTTTCAGTAATTATCATGCATTTAGTTAGTCAGTCAGATCCCAAAGCAAGGAGCAATTATCTTAATTCCTCTTCTTCCTCAACACTCAGCCTGATTGATGAGTGAGTTTCTAAATGTGTCTCTCCTGCATCCTGAACCTCTACAGTCAGCTTCTTCCTGGTCCTGCTTTCAGACTTGGGAGAGCAAAGGAATTCTAGGCCCTCCCCCCCTGCCATCTAGTTTCTACTGAGAACTAAAATGATAGGTTCTCTTGTAGCCTTTGGGGAAAATGCCCTGCACATAAAAATAAACCAACCTGCATTTCTCAGGAAAAAAAAAACTTTTTAAAAATGTAAATCTGGTCGGATATGATGGCCCCAGCACTCCGAAGGATCTCTTGAGTTCAAGGCCAGTCTGGTCTATAGAGTGAATGCCAAGACTACACCGAGAAACCCTGTTGCAAAAAACATAAACAGACAAACAGGATAGCAGATTATATTTTTTTCTGATTAAAACACTCCCTATAGCTGGGTGTGGTGGTGTTCAATTTTAATCCCAGCACTCAGGAGGCAGAGGCAGGTGGATCTCTGAGTTCAAGGCCAGCCTGGTCTACAGAGTGAGTTCCAGGACAGCCAGGGCTACACAGAGAAACCTTGTCTTGAAAAGTATGCTTTTAGATGTTGTAGGCCATACTCTGGCAACCTTCTTGACTTCCTTGTCTCTTGCTACACTCCGGTTCTAGACAACACCCCCTGCACCAAACTGCATTATGTCATGCCTTCAGAGTCCATGCTGGTGGTTCTGCTTATAAACTGCCCAGGTCTGTGTGTGCCCGTTCTCCCCGTCACTCTTTTCTCTGATACTTTGTATTGCTGCCAAATATCTCCCATTTAAGGCACTTCCACAGTAACTAGTCTGACCTACAGGGCCGTGGCTTCTGCAACCACAGGTTTAAACAGTTGAAAAATTTACATTGCATGGTAGTATCATTGATAGCAATTAATTTATTATATTATCTCAGAGGGGAATATTTTTGTTTTGTTTCTTTACAGTGATGGAAATTGAACCCAGGGCCTTGTATATGCAAAGCATTGACTACTGAGCTATAGCCCCAGCCTATCCAGAGAGGAATGTGAATGTTTTCTACATGAAGAAACACCATTTGCCATGATCTGATTAATATGTTGTTTACATATATTAAAATATACTGTACCTTGTAAACATATACAATTATGTCAATTAAAAAGCCTTAATGTTTGAAAAAAGTTGTGTATGTATTCAACCCGCAGACTTGTGAGTTTTTCTTTAAAATGCAGTGTAATTAATCTCACAACCTGTACACTGTGTCGGGTACCGTCATTAATGCAGAGACGACGTGAAGTCCAGGCTGCCGGGTGTGGCGGTGCACACCTGTAGTTCCTAGGCCGATCTCTGAGGATATGGAAGGATGATTGCTTTCCTTGGTATGTTTGCTTCTCTGTTAATCATTTCCCACATTAAAGCATGAATTTCATTAGAACGGAGAGCGTATCTGTTTTGTTTACGGTTCCCGGGATGCCTAGGCCTTAGTCTCTGTGCCAGTTATAAAGCAGGTACCCGGGAAAGGATTAATGAATTCGTGACTGAGGAGCTGGCGGAGGGCCTAGTGCCTCAGCTTAAGGGTCCAAAAGCTGACGAAGCAAAGGACGTGGATCTCCACATCTCTCCTAGTAGCTCTTTAGCTTCCTCGGATGAGGAGACTAGCTGTCTGGATAAGCCAGTCACCCCGTGTGGAGGAGAGCAGAAGGCACCGCTCTCCCCAAGTTCCAAGCGCTTTAATTCCTTGGGAGGAGGTGGCAGAAACATAGAGCCCTCATTTACTAAAGCTTGTTCTTTTGCCACAGACATTTAATAACTGGTTTAAACAAAAATATTAAGCAATCTCTTCTTTGTTTTAGAGACTGCATGTTCCTTTTTTATGAGCAAGTAAAACCACAAAAAGTCAGTAAATTCCAAGGGCACACATAATTTACAAGGAAGAGTAAATATGATTTAACTCAGTATCTACTCTCTCTCCCATGTTTTTAAATAGCACATATTTCTTTCTCTTGATTATTAAAGTAAGACTTCATATAATTATATACAATACTAAATCCTGAAAGGATAAACTATGGAAACAATCACATCAATGGAACTGGCTTTTATTTCTAAATCACAAAAGCTACTATGTCTTCTTTCATCTCTTACTCTCTCCTTGGAAGAAAAAAAAAGAAACAACAACAAAAGCTTCATTCATCTCTACTTTAATTTCCTCTGAGTCTATTTCTAGGTACCTAGGTCAGCTGATTGGATTAGCCAGGTAATGTAAGCCACCACTTTGCCTTTATCTCTTACCAGATGAGATTAAAATCCAAGCTCCTTAATGCGGTGTGTGAGGCCCTTCGTTATCTGGCTCCTGTCCACCTTCCAGCCTTTCTCACCACTTCCTTCCCTGAGTCAGCGGAGAGCTTACAGACAAAGGCCATGGACTCACAGAAGTCCTGACTGTGTCCAGACCTTTCCTACTCTAACCAGAAATGTGGGTGTGCCACATTGCTACCAGAGGTGTTGAGAGGCGCTCCAGGATTCTCAGTCTTGTTAAGCAAAGAACACAAGAACTGACTCAGGAGAAAGCTTGAGGACAGTTTGATTAGAGTTTAAAAGAAAAAACCTGAGGCCGACAAGCTTAAATCTCAGTAGCTGTCTAGAGGAGGAAGGTGAAGAGAAAGAAAACTACGCAACTTGAATTAGTAACGAAGTAACTAGTAGTGGCTCAGTAATGCAGGTCAAGCCACATGGCAGTCAGGAGACACCTGACAAAAGATCAGGGATAGCTTCAGAGAGAAGGGAAGGAAGCCTACAGTGTCAGGCTCAGGAAAAGAAACAGAAGAAAAGCTACACGTCCCAGAATAAGTGTTAGAAAGCAGATACGTTGACAAGGCCATGGCCCCATAAGCAATATACTAGGTACAGAATTTCTGTGAGAGAAAAGTAATTATCTCAAAAACATACAAACAAAAATCTTGGTTCATTAAAAGGATTATTATTCCTCCCATCTCTCTAGTTTTCAAATTAGGTGACTCCATCTTCCCAAGGAATGGTCCTTTAACACAGTGGTTGACTAGTCCATCTGGATAAACCTTTATATTTGGGGTATCTTGGAATGTAGGAGCACCCCACACACAACTCCAGGTAACCTTTCATGATGTATACTCCTAACACCTCTCACAATCAGGGCTACTTGCAATTAAGTGCAGAATGCAGAGAGGATCGGGAGGAAGTGAACAAAATCTCAGGTGAAGGTTCAGTAATCTTCCCTACCCCCTTCTATGTGGAAGGATCAACAGGCAACACCCAACCCCCAGGTTGGTTACCAGTGGTCAAGCTGTCCTAACAAAGACCACTGTTAAGGTGAAGACGTGGCTCAACAACAAAGGCCAGCCTCCCTGGTCACCGACCACGAAGGCCAGCCTCCCTGGTCACCTACCATGAAGGCCAGCCTCCTCCCTGGTCACCTACCACGAAGGCCAGCCTCCTCCCTGGTCACCTACCATGAAGGCCAGCCTCCCTGGCCACCTACCACGAAGGCCAGCCTCCCTGGCCACCTACCACGAAGGCCAGCCTCATGGTTAGGCTGGCTGGCTAACGATTCATAATATTCTTTCACATCTAAAGAGCCTTATAGATGTCCTTCTGTGTGGTCTAGAGCTCCTTATGCATGGGGTGGTACTAGGTAGAAATGAAGCAGCAGAAGAAAGGTGTTTTCTCCGAGGAGACTCCCTGGAGGTCAATGCAAACAAGACTAAGTGTTCATGATAACTGAAGATTAATATCAGGTTTGTTCAGTCAGAAGTCTGAGAGTGATGTAATGAAACAAGGTTTACCTGACTCTAGAGTATCTTTCCAAAAGGACTGTATTAGTCTCCTTCCTGATGCTATGATAAAACAGACTGAAAACACCTTGGGGAGGAAAGGGACTGTTTTGTTTATACTTCCATTTAATAGTCTATCAGCCAGGGCAGGAGCTCAGGGACCCTGGAGGCATGAAGGATGCTGTTTATTTGTTTCCAGGCTACCATTCTTGTACCTCCAAGGACCACCAGCCTAGGAATGTCACTACCCACAGTGGCTAGGCCTGCCTACATCAATCAATAATTTAAAAAGCAGCACAGAGGCATACCCATAGCCCATCTGGTGGAGGCCGTTCCTCAGTTGAGTTCCCCTGTCAATTCCTTCCAGGTGACTCTAGTTTGTGTCAAGTTGACAAAAACCAGCCATTAAGAGATTGATCCTCAGATGGAGTCTTGTGCTTGTGGGATAATTAAACTTGATTTCAGTGGTTGAATCTGTATGTGAGATAAAATTGTGTAGAGCTGTATGTACACATGAACATGTAATTGCAACTATGATGAAATGTGAATGAGCTTGATACTCTGTATTAGAGCCAATGTACTGTAGTTACAAAGGTGCTCACATCTGGGGAGACTAGATGGTGGGTGCTTGAGAATCTTACTATTTCTTCAAAAATTCCTGTGAAAGTATGATCATTTCAATATAAATGTTTTCCATGAAGGTAAAAGAAGCTCAAAGTATCAGAACAGTTCATCTTCAACAATACATTGTGACTGATTTTAAGCTACAAGATCTTATACAGAAACAATAAGGCCAACAGTACTCCTGAAGAGAAGGATGAAACAGGTTACCTCAGTTGCTACAGAGGCTGAGGTCCTTAGTCACTACAACAGGAGGAAGGCTCCTAAGGCTTAGCATCAAAGCCAGTCTCCAGCCCTTTTCTTGAAAACTAGGTAAGCCAGCAGTTGAGTTGCAGTCGAACTTAGCTATAGTTCTGGAGGTTCAGAAAACACTGTCTTAGAAAGCTGCCATTTTTTTACCCATGTTAACCTTAGCCAATGTCACTAACTGCTACTTACTTCTGTCACCTAGACCCACGCATTGGATAACTGATGTGTATTGGCACTCATGCTCCTGGGGGCTTGAAATGTGTTCACGAACAAAATAAAGGCCTCGGTCATATGGTGGGCTTTATATCTAGTATGGGTATAAAAGGCAGAAGGAGAAAATAAACAGTATATGTGAATTACAGTTCATCCCAGAAGATGATGACTCTTACAGTAAGAAGACACGGGGCCAAGGAAGGGGGCCCAAGAACTCAGGAGATGTCACTGTGTGGGACAAGAGAGACTCCTGTATCTGCATGAGATCAGTCCTCTACTTTGAGTTGTCTTCTCCTCATGCTCCCAGCATTTCTTCCTGCATCCTCATCATTGTCTTCTTCTATTCGCCCTTTAGCATCTCCCTTTGTGCATGCCTCTTGGTTCCCGGTCACTTCCCTCCATCAGTGCCATTCTCTCCACTGTGGCTCTGTCACTTTCTAACCATCTCTTTGGTTCCTCTGACTTTCTCCCCTGACTATAGCTATCTCTGCCTCTCCCGTTCTTTCTAGACATTTATCATTATCATTATCATTATGCGGCTTGCTGGTGGGTGAAATTCATATAATTAAACTAAAAGTGCCTGGGACTCTAATGTTTATATGTATTTTTCATGATGAGTGTGTCCTGTTCTTGCCTGACACGGATGCAGAGTAACTTTAATTTTATTGACTGTCATCTTGGGGACCTAAATCCCTAATAGAGCAGCACTCCGATATTTCTGAAACATGGACAGATAACTCATAGGAATGTCCATAGTACAGCATTATACATGAAAACTAAAATTATAAGCAGCACAAATAATCAAAACCAGTTGAGTGGCTTAATATTTGAGAAGTAGAGCACGACACAACAGGAGAAGCAGTGAGTGGCCGCCGATGCAGAAACAGATGAGTCCTGGGGACTCTAACAATCAAGTAAGGCAATACAAAAGATAAGGGGAAGGTGAAATAGTAGTTATAATTATTTCCTTCAAATAAAACAGGTTTTTAGCAGGTATGGTGATACGTATCTATAAGCCCAAAACTCAAGAGAGTGAGATGGGAGAATCTCTAATTCAAGAACAACCTTGGCTACAAAGCCCAGGTCTCAAAACAACAATAAAACAGGTTATAGAAATTAAGACAACTGTTATTCTAGTGACAATGGCAAAGAGATAATACGGGAAGGATTCTGGGATCAGGGTATGCTTGTATGTTAATACAGGTATAAACTAACTGGGATGTACTCATTTTGTGAAATTTCTTTTTTTTTTTTAAGATTTATTTATTTATTATATGTAAGTACACTGTAGCTGTCTTCAGACACTCCAGAAGACGGCACGAGATCTCGTTACAGATAGTTGTGAGCCACCATATGGTTGCTGGGATTTGAACTCAGGATCTTTGGAAGAGCAGACGGGTGCTCTTACCTGCTGAGCCATCTCACCAGCCCGTGAAATTTCTCCAAGCAGTATATTATAATTTGTACAAAGAGAGAGCACATGCGTGCGTACGTGTGTGCACATGTGTACATGTGCACATGCACTAGTGTGATATTGGGTTGAAAAGTTTGCTTAAAATGGTGAAAGCTATTGTATAAAATAATCTGTCAGTGATTTGGATGAGAAGCAGGAGAGCTCAGGTTTCTGGGGAGCATCGCCTACTGCACGGATGAGTCTACAGCATGAAATAACAGGACAGGGAGACGAGCGAGGACAGCAAAATGGTGGTGACAGTGGCAAACCAGGAAGGCAGGATGACCCACTGGGTAGGGTAAAAGGTACATGGGGGCAGATTTAGTAACACACTCCTGTATGCTCTGCACTGAGGAGGCCCGAGATGGCCTGGACAGGGCAAGACCCTGTCTTGTGGAAGAAAACACCAAAACCAAAACCAAAACCAAAGATAACTTTACATTTATTAAATAACACATATAAATATCTCCAGATTTACATCCCTTGGTTTTGTTTCATTTGCTATTGAATTTTATATGTAATACTGAAATCATCTTGTATGTTAGAAATTTAACAAAGGACAACTTTAATTTCAAGTCAAATTTTCATAGACAGTACACACTACACAATATACTTGTTAGTCATAAAATGCATGAGAGTATTCCTATACTGTGCTGCGACACAGTCTTCTATAGTCACCGTGGACTTAAGATTTTTGTAAGACTCAAGCTTTATTGTAACATGGAACTTTGGTATTTCCTTCAAAGAAAAAAGCTGTACTTGACTCTTTTGAACAGAGGTAGTCCTCCATTTTGTGCAAGACAATCATTACATAGTCTTTAGAGATGTGATTTGTTGCCATTATAATTAAGTATCCCTGTAATACTTTCTTACAATGATGAGGATGTGACTGTGGGCATGCCGTGGTTAGCTTCATCTTCCTTCAGAAGCTGACACCTAGATTCTCACTGTGTTTAAGAGGAAACCAGGCATAGAATGTGTAGACGCCCGCCTCACCAGCAAGGAAGACGCCACAACAGGATTCTTCTTCTGCACACGTTTATTGGGAGAGTTTGATTGCGAAGGTGAAAGACCCCGAGCCCCGAAACTGGCGNTGGTTAAATAGGCTTAGGAGTGGCATGGCCATACCTGATTGGTGTTGCTTTCAGTCCCTCATTTGCATGCTCTGGGATGAGCTGTGACTTGGTGTGAAAACCCTTTTGCACATGCGCACATTGGTTGTTTACCAGGACTTGCGGGCGGTGTCCAGCGGTAGCCAGCGCCATCTTGTAATGGCGTTATGTGGCTTCCCACAAGAATGGAATATTATGCCTTTGTATACTAAGCACATTTAGGAATGTCATACATCTGTGCTGGAGTGCCCTGGGCCCTCAAGCTCAGCATCTCAGCTAAGGCTGAGTGCATGGAGTACAGGAGGAGCTAGGTGTTCAGTGCAGAAGGCCAGAATCTACATATTACGTGGATACCTAGGAGTTGTTGGTACTCACAAAAAACATTAAGTTAAAAAAAAAAAAAAAGCTAAGGTATATTCTGGCTTAAAATGTATATTTTTAAATATACACTTCCAATGTGTATGTTTCAAAGTAATTTTTAAAAATTTTTTGTATTGACTACATTTAGAATGCCTTGTCTTTAAAAGCTTACATTAAACATAGATGACTATGGATAATTTACTTTTTAGGTTGTTTTGAAAGTGGTTAGAATTCCATTTCTGACTGTTTTCTCTGAGCACTGTTAAATAGTTAGAAAGGCTCATTCTCATCACGATGATTTTCTGTCAAAAAGGATTTGGTCAAAATTGTCTTCGTGTTATTTTTTAAAAATAGGGCCTTCCTAAGTGGTCCAAGGACTATGAACTCTTGCTCCTCCTGCATCTGCCTCTCAAGGCTCAGGACCACAGGCGAGCACCACCCTGCCTGGCTCTCATGGTAGATGCTACGTAGAAGAGAGCTTATCTTCCATTATACAAGGAACACCTATATACAAAAAGCTAAGCTAAAACTGCATTTTAGCAGGGTGATGGTGGTGCAGGCCTTTAATTACAGCACTAATTAGGGGCCAGCCTGGTCTACAGAATAAATTCCAGGACAGCCAGGACTACACAGAGATACCCTGTCTTGAAACAAAAACAAAAACAAAAACAAACAAAAATGAATAGATTATAGGGATTGGAGAGATGGCTCAATAATTAAAAACACTTGTTGGCTCTTGCAGGAGACCTGGGTTCAATTCCCAGCACCTATATGGTGGCTTGCAATCATCTATAACTCCCTTCCCAGGAGATCTGATGCCCTTTTCTAACCTCTTGGGCACCAGCCACACACATGGTACATAGGCATATAGGTGAACAAAATACTCAAACACAAAATAAATAAAATCATTTTTAAAAGATTGGTTTTATTTTCTTTAAAGTTCATTAATGAGTACACAGTAATTCTACTTTATCCTTCTTCTCACTGTGGTCAACACAACACATGGATTTCAGAGTCAGTCAGGAATCTCTGTGATTAGTCCTTCCTAACTAACCTGCCCATAGAAGCTGTTAGGTTAACCTAACAGAGACAGATGGAACCCTTGTGGACCCAGACAGCAAACCCGCCTTGGCATCCAGCACATAGTGAGTCACAGCAGCACATAGTAAGTCAGTCACTGCAGCACATCCAGACAGTGCTAATTCTCAGGGCTAATTCTCCTGGTTTGGGATATTTTGCAGCTTAGCTGCTTGTTTCTGCATTAAAACATAGAAACGACAAGTGCTGCTTGCGTGGTGCCCCAGAAGCCTCAGACTGTATGTATTTCAGCGTACTAGTAAGCGGATGGCTGCTGAAGTGCAAAGAGACAGTCAGTGCAGAAAACACTTGCAGAGAATGAGCTGACAGCCAGACTCCGTCTAGCAGTCCTCTCTCAGGAAGCAAGTCTACGCATGGCCTGTGGACGAGAGGGGAAGATGAAAGTGTGACCAACTCAGTTCTCCTTGGGGCTACATCATCTGTTTTAAAAATATGCTTTTCTAGTATTGGTTGCTTAATTTTAGCAAGGTCTATATCTTCAGTAAAGGGAGAGGAGGCAATTCGAACTCCCACACTTCTAACTGGCGATAGAAAGCAGTGATTACTGCCCACTGGGCACTAAATGATCACGAAGCACTCTTCACATACATCTTCAGTTTTCACCGTGCTGTGTTATCATCTCTAGTTTACGTGCAGATACTGAAATCAAGCAGGGCTGTGCTGGCTGAACAGCCAGTAAGTACCAGGTTCAGGAGTAGCTCATAGGTCTAACTGGTTTCAATTCCCAAACTGCTACCATGCTTCATAACCTTAGAAACCATGGCTGGATGGTCATTTTATGTGGAAATGAGTAGCTTTCTATTCCAGTGTGACAACCACTCACATTCCCTTATTTTACGTTTGCTTGTATGTTTGTTTGGGGAAAGATCTCTAGCCCAGGTTAGCCTCAAACCCCAAATGTAGCTGAGGATATCCTTCAACTTCTGATCTTTGCCTCCACCTCTAAAGTGCTAGGATCACAGGTGTACATGAGGATGCCCATTTATCCTGTGCTGGGAATTGAATCTAGGACCTCTCAGAGTCATACATTACCAAAGCTTGGTTAGTCATGGCTTCCGTAGACTTATTAAGCTGATGGGCCAAGACACAAGGTCTGTGATTTTTTTTTTAACCCAACATTACTTTCCTCCACAAAATCCTCTGCCTGACTTTACCACAGAGGTTTGAGTACTACCTGGTGCTTCTCATCAGGACCTGGGAAGTCATAGCTTCCTTATCAGACTAGTCTGCCCCTTGGGTTAGAGAGTGAATATGTGAGATGACATAGTTAACACAAAACTGTTAATAGACTGGAACCAAGATGCAATCTAGCAGAACTGCATGTGACCTTGCATTTGAAGCATAAACCAATCACCTAAGTATGAGTGGAGGACCCTGGTCTCTCACCGTTTGTGTGCAAATGCACATGTCTTTTTGATTCCTGTTTAGTAGAGCCCAAGATTTTGATGCAGCTATAATAAAAACAGACATACATCTTCTAAATAGCTTGAGCTCAAAATAGTCACGATTGCATGGTTTCCATGGCACCCGGACTACTTGTAGGGCCCCTTTTTTTGGCCATCGAATCACTTTCAGACTGCTTGTCTGTCAGAGTGACAGGAGCTGAGAGAGCTGCTCTTGGAGTCTAGTGCAAACAGAGCTGCTCTCCATAACTGACAGCCCGGCCCAAGGGAAGGCCCGTGTTGCTAGGGAAAGCATAGCTCCATGGTTATTACACAAAGGCCAAGCTCACGTCTATAAGCACAATTAACAGGGATTTCTAGCCATGGAGAAGTCCCTGGAGAACTCACTGTTGCTAGTGTCTGAAAATGTTCCCAGAAAAGCTAAATTAATCGAATCAGGTCAGTGAAGGAGGGATTTCTTCATGGCCTGGGATATCGCATTATTTGTTTCTAAGAAATCTTTCGACCTATAATTTTTTTGAAAATTCTCAGCCTTTTAGCTAAGATCAAGTATAAAATTTTCTTCTTCTTTTTTTTTTTTATACCCTTTGGTAATTTTATGATAAATTCTTTGATTTTTTTTTTCCATTGTTGCTCTCAATTCTCTTAGAAAGTGAAGCCCTAAAGTTATGCAGAGTCTCCAGGTTCAGTTAACTAGGAAACAGTCTGATGGAAGGGCACCAGAAACAAACAGCCTCAACCTGGATAGGAGGAGATGTGTGATCCATCACTGGTCAGATGAAGAAAAGCCCTGTACTCCTGAGTTAGAACTCCCTTGTGTCCCCTTTCCCTAACTCTTAGCCTTAGGTCTCTAGGACGAAGCATGCTTTGAATTCAATGTAAAATGGGAACTAGACTATAGCTACCAGTCACTGGTTATCTCTGTGTGCTCCAAATCTGTGAAATCCTGAGGGAAATTCCAGTTTCTGTTTCTCTAAGAAGCTGCAGCCTCTAGATGTTTTTGGATTTTCTCCCCAGGTGGTTCTTAAACCTACCCCTACCCATCATTTGTTTACCCAGGTTATTCAGGATTAAATGCAATTGTTTTTTCACAACAGAATTCAGTGACCATACCTCATCCTGAACGTCAAGTTCTTCCTCATTCATCTCTGCCTCCATCAGTTCAAGAGGATCTTTGCAGTCTTGTATGAGAGTGATCTTGACAAAGAGAACATACACAGTGTTTATTGTGAAAACACAGTAGCTTCAAAATACAGCAAACACCACAGGAAATGACTTAAAGCTTTGCCAGGGCTGTCATCTGTGATCCATATACTTCAGAATTCACTTCCAATTTCTTCTTCTTTCATAGTTCTCATCTTGGGATTTCCCCTTTACCATTTTTTTTAATATTCAAATGTGAGCTGATCCATTCTCCTTTGTATAAAGTCCTCTAACAGTTCCCTTTTCTGACCTGTGGCACCTCTTAGCATGAGGAAGTCTTAGCATGAGGAAGCTCACCTAAGATCACTTTAAAAAGCGTTGAGCACACTGTGACTACACTGTGATAGGCTGGTGACTGAGGACAGTGTAGGCCCCCAACTTGAATTGAGTGGAATTTATTTTTATTTAAAGGAGGAGTTGACAGTTTAGGGACAGTCCCACTTTTTTGGGATAATATATGGTTTCATCTTCCCTACAGAGGATGTCAATACAACTTGCATTTGTCTTGTGCGTAAAGAAAGGCATTTCTAAAGCAATAGCAAACATAAACCAAAGCTAAAATGGTGCCCTCTAGAACTACTTTTCTACTTTTTGTCTCACAAACAGCCCAGTGCTCGTCATTAGTGAGAAAATTAGTCAGAAGGCTAGGTTCCTGCACACATGGTCTTTATGTGACAGGAATGGCAAGGCTAGGTGTAACTATAGATTGTGACTATTCTGGGATAAATCTTGTGATAGACCAAAGGGTGGAAGAGGCTCTTATCTCTCCATCCACACTATCCTTGCCACAGAAGTCACTATGAAGAAGAGGAAACCGCTGTGTGAGGACAGTTCAGGTTTCATGCAAGACCCTGTGGAGACAGGCAAGGCTCTGGGTCTCACTGGAGCCAGGAATGCTCTGCCCACCTTGCAAAGAATCATTCATATCCTAGCTAACAGAATGAAAGTGAGAATCTAGCCCTGTCACTCACAGCACCTCACTGACAGTGGGATGTCACAGTGTCCCTCACTCAGCTTTTGTCACATTTGTGGTGTAAGATTTTACATTACAGTGGGTACAAATTACCTAACTGCTTTCCTGTTGAGAAGGAACTTGGTACATTGTTTTTATTTTACTTTTAATGCGTGATTTCAATAGCTGTATGAGCCAGCTTTGTTTTTAATCTAGTTTTAGAAATTTTGTAAATGCATAGAAACCAAATGTGGTGAATGTGGCTTTTATTTTTCTTTTTAAAGAAAAAAAATTTGTTTATTTTACGTGTATAAGTGGTTTGTCTACATGTATGTATGTGTGCCATGCGTGTGCCTGGTGCTCACAAAGACCAGAAGAGAGCATCAGGTCCCCTACAACTGCAGTTACAGATGGTTTTGAGCCACCATGTGGGTATTGAGAACTGAACCTGGGTCCTCCGGAGAAGCATCCAGTGCATTTAACCACTGAGCCACCTCTCCAGCCCCTAGATTTTCCTTCTAGGAGGTGTGGGTTTAGTGCTTTTTTTCCTCTAGTGCATTTGAGATGGACACTTCTAATAACTTTCACCAGGTACATTAGCAGAGCACCCCCTGTTCTGACAGAACTGAGAAGAAGAATGTAACAGTTTCTAAAGTAGTTTTACTCCAAATACCAACTTCTGATCTGTGATACAAGATCTGCTTATCCTAATCTTAGAAAACATGAGAAGTAATGCAGTATGATTGTTACAAGGATAATTATTTTTCATAGGTGGTGATGGCCATTCAAATGGACAATGCCCCCCGCAGGCTCACGTATCTGGACATTCAGTCCCCAGTTGATAGCACTCTTTGAGGAGATTATGGAACATGTAGGGGGTGGAGCCTTGCTATGGGAAGCATGTCACTGGGGGCGGGCTTTGAGGCCTTGGCCTCTTCCTGTCTTCTCCTTCTGTTTGTGGATAAAATGTGATCAGACAGCTTCCTGTTCCTGTGGACTTTAACCCTCTGGAACCATAAACTAAATTAATCTCTTGGTCATGGTATTTTTCAGCACAGCAACAGGAAAGAAACTATGGCAGTGTTCCAAATTCTCAGAAAGGGTTGGAAGGGATGGGCTTCTCATTTAGGCCTACCCGTAGGCCCAGGCAAGGGGTCCAGCAGGTTCACATCTTCTGGTTATTTGTGAGTAGAATTGACAAAATAAGGGGTATAGGACATTTCAGTGTTTTCCGTTTTGTCGGAGAAAATGAACCTGCATTTGTTTAGGATTAGTTTGAGGGGAGGGGTGTACCTGTCTGTGAGGGTACAAGTGAAGGTCAGAGGTCAATATCAGGATGCTTGCCTTTGTCACTCTCCATCTCGTTATTTTAGATAGGGATTCTCGCTAAATGTGGAGCCATCTTGGCTATACTGGCTGGCCAGAGAGCCGTGGGGTTTCACCCATCTCTACACCCCAACCGTGGGGCACAGGCACATACAATCAGGCCTGGTTTTCTGGCGTTTTGCTTATTTTTATTTTATTTACATAGGTGCTAGGAATCAGACCCTTCACAGCAATCAAGCCTTTTGTTACTGAGCAGTCTGTCCAGCTACTCCTTCTTTGTTTTTTCTTCTTCAAAGATATCTTATGAATTGAATATTATCTTAAGGATTCCTCATTTTTCTAATATATACTACATTTATGCATTCACATCACAGACAAACCAAGATTCAGTGTTGTCTTCTTAAAAAAAGCATCACGGCAAATGCCACATCTGTCCGTGTAGAACTCTTGTGTCTTGGGCACTACCGAGCACCTTCCTAGAAACTACCTTAGTCCTGGAGTCCCCTGAGCAGTCATCCGTGTTTATTCCCATTTCACTGAGGAGAAACGGTCTCTTTGACATTCAACAGATGGCCGAAAGTCAAAGGTTAAGCTGGGTTTTAGACTAGAGTTAGGTGAAATGTTTACCGTCTCTAGCAGGGAATCCTGGCCTTCCCTGGATTTGACCTGGGTCTGCAGATAGAGGATAGCATCGTGAACCGTCAGGAAGAACCTGTCCTTTCTAATGTTGTCATCAAAGAACCCACACCGCTCCATCTTTTCTAACACATCATCTGCAAAGGAAAAAGGAAAAAGTTGGTAGGGAAAAAAAAGGATTTTATAATATCAGTTTTTGTAGTGCATTCTCTTCATGATGTTCTCATGTTTGAACCGTGAGCCTGCTCTAACATTTCTGCCTTATTTGCCAGGAGCTTGCAGAATGACGAGCCCACAGTTGCTTGCAGTCAGTCTGACTTGGTGACCTTCTTGTCAAGCCAGTGATTCCATCCCCCAGCAGCTGTGAGCTTGGCCGCTAGCTCACAGCTGTGAACCTCTCAGAGAATTTTCTCTGGCCAGTGGGAGCTATCTGACTTGAAGAGGCCTGGGAGGCTGTGCACACGCATACATACTTGACCAGCATCCACTGACTAACAGATGAGAGCATGAAGTGGGGCCTTGCACCACCACTCCTGCCTGGGCAAAGTCTCAAACTGCAAAGTCTCAAACTGTAATCAAACTGTAATCAAACTGCTGCCACCAGGTGCTTGAGCAGCTTTGCCTAATGCCCTGTTCCTCCTCCTCCTCTTCCTCCTCCTCCTCCTCTTCCTCCTCCTCCTCCTCTTCCTCCTCACCTTCCTCCTCATCTTCCACCACCACTTGTGCATGAATCTCCATCTCAGGCTCTTTCGGAGAACCCAGTCTACATACGGCTGGTGCCATCCTCCACTTACAGGCAAGTCACAGAGGCTCATACCCTTGGCATTCCTCCTGTTTCAAGAATCTTAGCCACCTCACCGCTGCTCCGCCCAAAACAGTGTTCCCTGTTCACTTAACACCATTGTCAAGAAACAAGTTCCGATACTTTGCCAGCTTTCTGGCACGAATTAGAAGAAATCTCTTTCAAAGCTCAAAAATGCCCTGAGATGTTGTAACTGGTACAGCGTTGTTTGTGGTGATGAAAAGCTTTAGAAATAGCACATGATTATTTAACACTGTGGTTAACTATACAGTTAAAAGTAACATAGATGACACATTTTCTTAGATATTCTGTACTACAATACAAAACAGTTTTCTTCTAATTTTATTTTATTTTATTTTATTTTATTTTATTTTATTTTAAAGAAAGCCTTCAGGTAACATATATTCACACTCCAAGGGAGGAGATGTGAAGCAAATAAGTTTGATATATATTAATCACATAGGCATTTACCTTGAAGCAAAGCAAAGTACACATTCACATCAATTCTCTGAAATTCTTTGACAATCTAAAAATAGAAAAGATTTCAGTCATATTTAAACATTTGTTCAGGAGAACTGTCAACATTTCTGCGGTTAATCAAGACTTTCAGGAGAGTTTGTTGCCGGAAAACTTTAGATATTTTCAGCCCGCCATGATGCTGCATCTAAGTATATTAAGTATATTAAGTATCTTAAGACACGGCACATGGTAACATAGTTCACACAGGTAATGCCAGCCCTCAAAACACTGAGGCTAGGGGATTTTAGTTCAAGGTCATGATCATATAGCAATGCCCTGTTTTAAAAAGACAGGAAGAACACCCAGTGTTGTGTAGCACAGCCGTTCATAACACTGAGATGCTCAGTAAATATCTGTAGAAGGAAACAATGAAGTACTTGGGCTCCCACACAGGTCTTGCTCACTATAACAAAAAGTATAAGAGTGTATTAAAAAGAATGAGACTGGATAGATGGCTCAGGGGTTAAGAGCACTGACTGCTCTTCCAGAGGTCCTGAGTTCAATTCCCAGAAACCACATGGTGGCTCACAACCATCTGTAACGGGATCTGATGCCCTCTTCTGGTGTGTCTGAGACAGTGACAGTGTACTCACATTAAAGGAAAAAAAAAAAAAAGTAAAAACTGACTAACCATGCAGATCTTTGTTTTAAATGGACCAATGCCAATTATCTTGATTGTACTTTTGTTCTGTAGTTCTTTACACCCTGTAACAGTTGGGAGAATTAGGAAGGGGAATGTGTAGAATTTCTCCAACATTCCTTAAAAGTAGATGTGAATTTTCAATGACCATTAATCATTTGATTTTTAAATACCCAGACACTAGGCCTGTGGGCAATTGTAATTGTCACTATCACATACACAGCTATTCAAATGTGGGGCATACTCTGGCATTAGGGCTCTACAAAGTCATTAAACCAATGGACCAGCATAATCTATCATGGGTCTGAGTCACTACACAGAGCAAGCGAGATAAACCCTGCAGAGCCAGCATGTGTTCTCAAATGAGCTAACAAGACCCGCTGAGAGAACAGAACCTCACAGCATCGCCTCAGTCCTTGCCAAGTATAATTACTTACCTACCCAGCACCCAGACCCATGCATCTGTTTCTGTTCCTGCAGTGGTAGCCCTCAGCTAGGCTAAAACTAGACAGGAGCCTATTTACTGTCATTCTATCTATTGTTGGTCCCTTACCCTGCTGAGCTCTGTCTGGCCCTCCTGATACCTACCTAAAGTTTCATCTACACTTGACCCTTGGGATAGCACCTGTTTAGAGTACTCTGAAGCTCCTCTGCAGTGGTTTATGTGATTGTTTAATATTTGCCTTCCTCTCTGGTAGAGAAACCATGGCTGCCTCATCGCCTGCGCCTTCTGCTAGGTGGAGCAACAGGCACACATTGAAGCATCCAAGAAAGGAACTTGAAGTTCTGCAGCTGCCGTGAGTGCTTCTGTCTTGAACGTTGCCCAGCTCTTGCCCCGACTTCCTGGGTCTAACCTGAGGCCAGCCCCAGCGGCAGAACAATGTCTGCTCTTTCAGTCCTGTCCTGTTGCTGTATCCATAACAAGTAAAATAGAATACTCAACGCAGACTTTACCACTTTCCTTATTTTCACGGTCCACTTACTTTCTTAGAAAAATAAACCATAATAAGTGTTAACATCTAAGAGGCATCTGTGTGCCAGATACTCTCCTTTACTTCTATGCATTGCTTATTTGATCTTCATGATACCTGGGTAGTATGATACCGGGCAGTAAATACTATCATCATGCCTATATTAAAAAAGAAGAAGCCAAGAAAAAGGCAGATTAAGAAACTTGTTCTTGGCGCTGGAGGCAGAATTCACCTCACAGAGCCTGACTGCAGAGCATATGCTTAGTTGCCAAAAAGAAGGAGGAGGAGGAGGAGGAGGAGGAGGAAGAGGAGGAAGAGGAGGAGGAGGAGGAAGAGGAGGGGAAGAAAATTCACAAATTACAGAGCCCCTTCACAAGGCTGTGTGACCCATCCCATCACTTCACTGCTGCCAAAGCCCGAAGTCTACAGTACAACCAACCAGAACCTCACCATTCGCAATGACCTCACTCCTACCACATCCAGGAAGGATACAGCTCCACAGTCCAGCACCAGGCTGTGGATCGGCACCTTTGGGACATTCACTTTCACCGGGAGTTCAGAGTTCCAGTCCACTTGAATCTCAATTTCTTTGGTTGGGACATCAAGTTCCTCTGGCTCTTCAACATCTTCATCAGGCTCAAAAGCATTATTTGATGAGCCAACATCACTTATAATCCCGTTCTAATGAAGAAAACACCTCGAACTTAGTTGTCAATAATAATACCAAATGCCTTTCAGCAGTTTACCCCCCATGCTTAAAATAGTCTTGCACAGGCTGTTCTTTGGAAAAAATACGGCAAGGAGATGCAGTTCTGAGGGATGGATCTTGAACTGTGGTGCTAAGAAGAAAATGTAAGAACAGAAGCCCCCCCCCCCAAAAAAAAAATGGATTTCTGGATGATTGTGGGACTTTCCCTGGAGGTACAGGAAAGTTACAGCGACAGCTACAAACGTTCACGAAATTACCATTACAGTTTCCTATGACTTTCTATTATTTTCAGTTACTATTGGCACTGAATCTGTACCTTGTCCTTTTCAGTAAAAGTGTTTAAAATGAGTACAAATGCTTGTTTTTAATGGGGAGGGGTCAGACTCTGTTTGCAGGGAGCTCTGAGGGTTTCATTTATCCCTACCCTTTTCCTGTCGCCAACAGAACAACTGATTAGCTGTTCTCGGATCCACACAGGTCATGGCCCATGTGCATCTGGATGCTAAAGGAGGGTTAGTTGTCTAACTGCTTTCATCAGAGAAGGACGGGGGAGGGGGAGAAGGAGCTCCTCTCACCTTGGTTGCCCTGAGTTGGCCTTTTTTGATGAGTTTCTGTATTCTTCTCAGCGCTTTCAGCCTCTTATTATATACTCTAATGGCATCAAATCCAACCTGTGGAAATAAATATCAGTTACATAAAATGTCTGCTTCTTAGTGTTCCATGGCATTTACAGCCTGAGTAGTGGCTGTTTCTTTTTTACTTTGAAGTGTGTGTCTGTACTTGTGCTGTGCACATGTGAGTACACATAAGGAGTTCTGAGGAGGCATGAGACGCCCTGGAGCTGACGTTACAGGTGGCTGTGAGCGGTCCTACATAGGTGCCAGGGAATTCCGGCCCTTCAAAGAAACATACACTCTCCTAAAGGCTGAGCCATCTCGCCAACCCCCCAGAATGGAGATTTCTTAAAAGATACTATTTTGAAAGAAACCCAGCCTGAAAAGAAATTGTGAGGTCAAAGGAAGTAGGCTTCTCTTTCCTGCCAGGCACCCACCCCACGAGCAAGAAGGAGGGAAGGCTAGCAGACCAGAGGCTCCAAGTCAGTCAAAAAGACAACAAAAAGCTTTAGCTTGAAGTCTGTATTTTCTTGATGTCACAGAACCACTTGGTTATGGGGGGAAAAGTCTACTCTGGAAGCAGGAAACCAGCACGCTGGCAAATTCCAAGGTCCAAGCATGGCGTGGCACTGGGCACAGAGGCTTCTGCTTCTGTCCCGCACAGTGCTTCTTACTCTTTACTCCAGCAGGGCAGCCTCCTCTCCTCTCCTCTCCTCTCCTCTCCTCTCCTCTCCTCTCCT
>NC_034596.1:30075948-30086417 GCF_900095145.1 Mus pahari
TTCCCTCCCTCCCCTCCCCCCTCTCCCCTCCCTCCTCCCTGTTCTCCCCTCCTCTCCCCTCTCCCACATTGTAGGTTATTTGGAGCACAGATGTTATGATGTAGTTATTTGTTCGTTTTGTATTTTGTTTTGTGAGTCTAGGTCTAAGTCCGTAGCCTTGGCTGGCCTAAAACTGAACAGCCATCTTCCCGCCTGAGCTTCTCAAGCGCTCAAACCACCATACTGTGCCACAACAGAGTTTTTAATGCCCTCCACAAAGAGAGCCAAGCATAAGGCCTTATTCCTGGCTGATACCTGATAGATGAGTGAAATCCGAAAATAAGTTTAAAAAGTCAAACTTGTAGAATAAAATACTTACTGTTGACTTGACACATTTTTTAAAGCCATCAACATTGCCATAAAAAATGGGACTGGAAAATCTCAGGATCTTCACTCCTTCAGGCTCTTCAAGCTGGCATTTTTTTTTTTAAAGGGGGAAGGGAGGGAGGGAGGGAGGGAAGAGAGAGAGGGAGGAGAAGGAGATCGAGGTTAAACAAATCCACACCTCAAATCCTCACCTCCAGTCCCGCCTGTTGGGTGGCACGGTTACTAAGAGGAGCTGGGCAGAGCTCCTCTGAGTTATGGGGCATTACCCAGTAAGGAGTTAGATACATAAGAAACATCAGAGGCCCCAGAATCAGAACAGAAGCAGAGTGCAGAATTACAGTAGCTAACAGGCTGCCACCACCCATATGAAGAAAGCGGCTCTAAAGGCAACATGACTGGTCTCCAGCCTCAGCTACTGATGGTTTTGATTTTGCTAAAATTCTTTGTGCAGGAGGATGGACAAAAGACATCTGTGGGGTTCAGAAACTGCCGTATGGTGTTTTTTGTTTGTACCCTACTGGGGTGGCTGCTCCAAGAGTGAATCGCACAGCACCATAGAGTCATCTAGCCCTAAGCATTCGCAGCCAGGGCCGGAAAGGCAAGTCCCGCCAACACAGAGCTCAGAAGCTGGAGTCCACGGTAAGGCGCAGAACTGAGCAGTGGTGGTGAGCCGTGCAGATGCCTACCTCTTGTACACCCTGGTTTCTTTTCTTTCTTTCTTTCTTTCTTTCTTTCTTTCTTTCTTTCTTTCTTTCTTTCTTTCTTTCTTTCTTTCTTTCGGTCTTTTGAGACAGGGTTTCTCTGTATAGTACTGGCTGTCCTGGAACTCACTTTGTAGACCAGGCTGGCCTTGAACTCAGAAATCCGCCTGCCTCTGCCTCCCGAGTGCGGGATTAAAGGCGTGCGCCACCACGCCCGGCTACAGCCTGGTTTCTAAAAAGCGACAGGATTCTTACATGCGTTTCTATAGACACACCGTCCTGTTACCATGGTGTATTTTACACAGCCTCTTGATCTCCAGCTGCTAATGATACTTTTTTTTTTTCTCTTGATGATACTTGGCTCAGCATTACAGAAGGATTATGGAAATAAACTAAGTAATAGCTGGTAGAATTCCAGGTTGAATGTAAAATTCCCAGCACTCACATGGTGACCCACAACTGTAACTTCAGTTCCTGGGATCTGGCACCCTCAAACAGACATTCATGCAGGCAAAACATCAACACACATGAAAAAAATAAGTAAATACGTTTTTAAATCATCCTTAAAAAAACATTAGAGGCGTTAGGCAATTTTATAAAGACTATGGATTACAGACAAATATAATTTCTATTAAATATCTGCAAGTAATCTAATTGCTTACTATATTTAACCCCTCATTATGAGTTTTTACACTAAAATAATATTCAACTACCATGGGTAAATATCCTGTAATGGATTTATGAAGAATCCAAAGTTCTCAAAACACTCACAGTCTACTGATGGACTTTCCCAACAGAAGTCCTCTTGGCTCGTACCTAACGTGCTAAAAGAAATCTGAGGCTCCTTGAATTTTGGGCTAGCGAGCCATCCTGTGACAAGCGTCTCACAAAGGCACTTACGTTTTTATAATGTGTGATGCTTTTGTAGATGTCTGTGTTGGGGACACTTCCAAGGCCATTCCATGAAGGGCTGTAAGAAGAAAAATGAGCCCTGGAATTTTATCTTTTATGTTATTTTATTTTTTTACAACAGTTAAAAAGTCAAAAAGACATCACTGCTAGGAGAGAGAGCCTCGTTCTGGTGTTTTGGACTCTGCCTTTATTGCCGATGACATTTTTCTGTATCTAACTCTGAAATGAACAGCTGGTGTTTGCGTGGGACTGAAGAAAGAACTAACTGTGAGTCTCTTCTGATGGCTGGGAGACATAATGAGCAGTTTGGAGTTCATAACAATTTATAGCAGAGGCGTCAAGCTTTCTCACGTGGCAAAGCTGGAAGCCCAGCCGAAACTCTGAACAGCCAGCACTATTATCCCTGTTTTTTATTAGTTCATAAAATAACGTCCAGAGGAGCCAGAGGAGCCACTGGGTGACGGACGCATAGCGTGTCTTTCACACACGGGGCTTTGGTTCCTCCCACTTCCTTGTGATTTATGGCAACCTGCTGCTGGAGTATCGCGTCTGCAAGTGATCACATTAGTCTCTGCTTTTTAAAAGCAGCAGCCTTCCTGAAGCAACCCCTGCCTGTTGACCGGACCACCGATTTCCTGTTCCCGGTGCAATCAGATAAATTCCATGTCTCTCCAACTGTGACTCGTGGCATATGCTGAATGCAGCGCCTGGAGAAGGACTAATTGTTTGGGGTCCTTTCAGCATTGTGCTTTCTAGATCAATGTTATAATTACTGGAAATTAAATACTGTAAATGGTACTGCTTTTTGTTGGCTAGGCGCCTGGTTACCAAACCTGCAACTAAATTGTACCACCAAGCTTTCCCTTGGCACAACGCTGAGCTCATTTTTAAGTTAAATCATAAGTTAGTCTTTCTCAAAGAAAACGAAAAGAAAAGCCACCTTCCTTCTCAAACAATCTCCTAAAAGACAGAGCCGCTGAGCTCACTTGGCACAAGAGGCAACGTCCCCTACAGACAGTTTCTTCATTTTTTTTCTTTGTAGCAAACGGGGGCCCTCTGGAAGCTAATGAACCCTTTCAGGACCCTGTGCTGAGGGAGCCAGTCACAACCTTTCAAGTAGAAAACAACATGCTAACAGAGGGAAGGCAGGCGGGCAGAGAGCTGATTGGTGGTGAGGGAGAGGTGAGCTCATGCTAAGTTGAAGATATCTATGTTGGTGTTCCTTCTTCCATCACTGCCCAGGCAGAGAAGAGGGCAGACATCTGAAAAGGCAAGGGAAAAACTAAAAGGGGCAGAGGCTGTGCTCCCGCAAGCCCAGGAGAGCACACAGCTAAAACCAAAGTCAAAACAAAACCTGTCACCAACCAGATAATCCGCCTTCAGCCTGCCTCGCCTGCCTTCATAGGCTATTTCCACCATGACTCACAGCTCTGCTGCATCCACGGAGCATACGAACTAATCTTGTTTACCTCACATAATTGGGCATTATGTGCCTTGTCTGTCGGATTGGAATGAATCCTGACTGTAATAATCGTTGTAAAGGTCGCAGCCGTGTAATGAGTTACTAGCTCTAAAGAGTAAAATACGTGGGACTACATTGGCTATATTGAGGCGCCGACTTGTTCCGTGCCCGGTGCCCAGTTCTATGACTGCTGCCCAGTGCCTCTAATGGTCATCTGATTTAACCAGGGTTGAAACAAAGCAAGTTCAGACTTTGTCTGATCCGTGTGTCTAGCCTTCATGTTAAGACAATCAACCAACGGAGAGCAGAGCGGGGAGCCTGTGAGGGAAGGCATAGATAGGGAGTGAGCTGTGATGGGATTTAAGACTTAGTTCTGCCAATTAGTAACTGACAGCATTAAGAAAGATCTCTAAGCTTTCTGAGCTTAAACTTTCTCACCCGCAGAGTAAGACTAATCGGACCTACTCAACAGTGTAAGGAGGTGTGTAACTCATACACTCAGTCAGTACATAATATCATAAAAAGAAGTTGTGTCGTGGTTAATGAAAACAGGCTAGGAAACATCAGGTTGAACCTTCTATCAGAAGCCTGAGTTCGTATTTGGGGTTTTTTTCCCCCCAGGGGAGGGAGGTTGTTTTGTTTTTTAGTACTTACAACTGAACTCTCAGGACCACAGTCAGCAGTCCAAATAAAAGGCCAGCTAGCAAGCCAAGGTCCAGCCCCAAAATGATGGACATGATGCACGTGAACACCCAGATAACCTGGAGGGGGGAAGAAATGAACGTGATCCCTATCAGTCCATCAGATGACAATCAAGTGATTGAAAATGGATCTTCTCAGAGATCTAGGGCCTTCACATAGAAGACATAGAAGCAGGCTTGGCCTGCTCCACGCTATTCTAAGTGTGCTCTGGAGTTACCAACACCCAGGCTAGACTTAGGGAATGGACATCGGGAGTGACAGGCGCATCAAGACACTGCGCTTTACTTAAAGGGAGTTGTGTGGTAGGTGACTTACAGCATCAGTCTTATTCTGCTTCCACAGACGAGGAACGTCACACACCTGCATAAACATCCCCTTCAGGTTGGCAATGACAACGGCTGCCAAGACTGACTGTACAGAGACATGGAAGGCTGTGTTATCCAAGGCTATGGTTTCCACGTGTTGATTTCCGGTATCCTGCTATTACTCTGGTGTACAGAAAAGCAGGGTTTTACCTTCTGCAAGGGTTCCAGAAGCTTCCCCAGGGCAACGATGGCGACCATCACGATTACAGCTGAGATGATGCCAGCCACCTGAAAGACACTTCCATGAGGTGGGCACACCTTGCTCACCACAGGCCACACTCGTGCACTCGGCCACACCGAGCCCTTCCTCAGCTCTCCCTTGCTGCTCAGTATTTAGAGAAATTATTTGCTGAGCCCATGCTAAATGGTAAAGACTACAGAGCAATATATACCCACGATATGCCCAGTCGTGCTGAGAAATTAAAGAGAAGAGGAAAACTAAAGCTGTTAAAGTCAAACTAGTTTGTTTTGAGTTTCATTTGAGTGGCTAGTGCCCACTGGTGTCAGTTTAGAAGGTCATCCTTCTGGTTGTTTGCCGTGCAATGAGTCATAGACCCTCCCAGTTCCTCCAATAACAGAGTTGGCTGTCACACTTTTGGGAATGAATCCTTATGACATATATTAGGCTCTTCTGCATTATGAAAACAGCAGCCATAATGGTTGCTCTAGTCACAGAGGTACCTGTAGCTCATAACGTCCATGAACACCTCAGGGAAAATAAATTAACCCATGTTATCACAAATTCACAGCATCACACTGGCACACCCAGTCCCCCCCCGCTCCTGTCTCCTCCAACAACTGTAGGCACAGGTTTCAACCAAACACTGGCAGCAGCAATGGAGTAATCCTGGGATAAAGGAAGCTCGGAAACTTTACCTTCGCTGGCAAAGAAAAGTTCTGCTAAGATCCATAGAGAGTAGGGAGAGAGGCTGAGGGGGTGGGGACAATTCCTGGTCTGATCAGTTGGTTTGGCCAATGAGTTCTCTGCTGAGACAGCATAAGGCATGGCTGATCTGAAGACTAGAAACTCTGCAGCAGAGGAGAAAAGACAGGGAAGCCGAAGCAGACTGGTCAGAGGAAGGAACAGGAGAGGTGAGTCAAGCAAAAGCCCAGCCCCGTGCGAGGCGTCCAGCGAAAAGAAGCAGGCACAGCAGACGTCAGAGGAAACATTCATTCCATCTGGCATACTGGCTATTTATGTTTAGGTATAGGTCGGCCTGGGCAATATTATGAATATTATAAATATTGAGAATCTCAGTCTACATTGCCTACTTCCTCTTCCTATCTGATCTTCTGGCTCCATGGCCCAGGTTCCCAGCGCCACAGTGAATAGTTTCCTCTTCTGTCTAAAAAGGCAATATTCTCCTTCCTTCTTTCCCTCTGCCCTCCTCCCTTCTTTCCCTCTGCCCTCCTCCCTTCTTCCCCTCCCCCTCCTCCCTTTTTTCTTTCCCTCCCCTCCTCCNTCTTCCCCTCCNCCTCCTCCCTTCTTCCCCTCCCCCTCCTCCCTTTTTTCTTTCCCTCCCCTCCCCCTTCTTCCCCTCCCCCTCCTCCCTTCTTCCCCTCCCCCTCCTCCCTTCATGTCTTCTAGCTCCTCCAGTTACTTGATCGGTATTTATTGAGTCACTTGCATTCTTGCTAAGGTTGAGGAACTTTATGAGTTAGTAAGAGGTACATTCGGAGACAGGGACAACTATCTGCACAACCCAGGACAGGAGAATGGCCATTCACTCACCAAGGATATGGAGTAGAAGTCTCTAATTATAGACTCCAAAGCTGATTTTGATCACACTATCAAAACCTTTAAGGGATTAATTACTTGACTTTACTGTATAAAGCTTTGAGAAGACTCAGCTCCTGGCAAGTGAATTCTTGTTAAGTGAGAAGGTAATTAGAGCTATAAAGTCATTTGTATTAAGAATCACTTTTTTTTTTCTGAGCCAGCAGAAGTCAGTGTAGCGGTGAGAGAAAGAACAGGACAGAAGGGTAGGCTCTTGTACAGTCCCAGGATAGAAAACACTTCAAGGCCACCAGCTCTGCTTCTTCTGTTTGTTCTTCAACAACTGCGTGTCTGGTACTCCTTAGGTGTGACCCAGCATGTGTGTCACAGATGCTAAGGGGCCATTTCTCCCTCAAGGTGTAGAAAATCAGCATTTAGTCGTCAGCGCATGCTAGGACTTTACACTTGTTTAGACCTCTCAGCATCCCCTCAAGGTAGATGTAAGTGCTATTCCCACTCATACTGAAGTGGAGGCTCTAGCATAAAATAGGAGGAACCACGCAAGAGGACTCAATAGTTTGATTGGTCACAGGTCCCTGGATTTCAGTGCAAGATCTTAGACTTTTAACCCTAGAACTTAATATGCTTTCCAGTAATTAAATATCAAGCCGGTTCTGCCTTGTTTCCTTCTTCATTCCTACCTCCTGGCTTCCTTCCCTGCTAAATATAATGCAGGCCAGTGTGTGGCAGAGGATATTAACTTACCAGAACACCATGATCCCCCAGCCCTTTGCCAAGGAGGTCACTTTACATGACATTATTAGGGGGCAGCCAGCCCAGGCCTTGTTTGGGCCTGAAGTGTAACAGCAGGAGAATGACAGGCAGTAGCTGGGGATCCAGCTGCACCCACACGGGACCAAGCATCCTGGGGAGTCCATCAGTGCCCACCACTGATGCAAACTGCAGGATCTCCACATGCTGACAGCTCCAGCCTGCAACAGGCCTAGCCTGGGGCTGAACTCTGACTGCGCCTCCCCTTGGCAACAGACTCTGCATTTGCTTCATGGTGTGTACTGGTTCCTTCACCTATTTCCTCTAAACTAGAAATAATCACAAACAGCTTTCTTTTCTTTTCTTTCTTTCTTTCTTTCTTTTTTTTTTTTTTTAAAGAAAACCTCTAAGAATTAAAATTAAATTTTGCTTCAGTGTAGCCAAAAATTGGTAGAGGCTAATTAATAGGAGAGGAACACCACATATATGTGGTGACGTCATCTCTATTATGGTAACACCATCTGTGTTGTGTAAATGTCATTCATACCGTGGGGACCTCCAAGGTGCTGCACGCACATTTAGAGCTCTCCCAGGGCAAGCCACTGCTGGCATCATTGAGTTCTCAGTATTTGCTTCCGTTCGTATGTCTCTACCTTAACAAGACCCTTGTACATGGTGTGTTTTACAGCAGCTTGGGTTTATTCTCTTTTACAGTCTCAGGCCTTTTTGGTCTTAAATAATGTTCTTTTCTATGTCAGGAAGCTAAAGCCTTCTGAGGCTTGGCAGAAACCCAGTTATAGTCCAAGGCTAGGCTTTGCTCTGTGTGGAGCCGAGTCTGGTCTGGAACAAACTTTGAGAGCCTTTCCTGAGCTTTTTGACCAGCCTCAGGAGGAATTCTCCAGAGATTATGAGAGCAACAACCGGAAGCCATACTTAAGAGGCAAAATTAGATCCACATTGAAAACATCAAGACCAGAAATAATACTCAGGAAGAGACCCCCAAAAATATTACAACAAAAACATTCTTGTCCAACAAATTGTGGTTCTGTGAATCTAAAATCGCCTGGAGAAGTTTCTGACTTTTGAAAAGGAAATATGAACAGGAAGTATAGTAACTTGGGTTGGAGAGATGTCTCAGTGGTTAAGAGCACTGGCTGCTCTTCCAGAGCTCCGAGGCTCGGTTCCCAGCACTCATGTAGTGGCTCTGTAACTCCACATCTGTAACTCCAGTCCCAGGGGATCCCATGCCCTCTTCTGACCTGCATATATATAAATCGCAAGGCTTCAAAACGCTTCATTTTTCTACTGGAGTTTGGACTCAGGGCCTCATACATTCAGAGCAAACATTCTAAACTATATCCTCAGCATTTGTTCCCCACCCTTTCTAAGATTTATTTATGTTACATATGTAAATAACTGTTGCTATCTTCGGACATACCAGAAGAGGACATCGGATCCCATTATAGATGGTCATGAGCTACCATGTGGTTTCTGGGAATTGAACTCAGGACCTCTGGAAGAGCAGTCAGTGCTCTTAACCTCTAAGCCATCTCTCCAGGCCTCCCTTTTTCTTTTGTAGTTCTGTGTGCAGTTATCAGCCAGGTAAACACTGACAAATAAGAATTTGGCAATCATGGTTCCAGGAGCCCGTAATTATTGCTATTAAAGAATTTTTTGATAAGGGTTGGGCAAGTCAAAGAGATGAGGCCCAAGTTGGATCAGATAAGGAAACACAAGTCCCTCTCTGAAGGCCAAGAACTGTTGTGTCCAGTTTTGTGGAAGCGTCTCTAAGCCACCAACCCCCTCCTGTCTCCTGTTATTGGGGTTATCCCTCTGTCTCTACGTACCTGTGTCTTCCCCCCGGTGCTCTCCTGGACAGCCGTTCGAGACAGAGCAGTGGTAGCCACGAAACAGGAGAAAAATCCAGAGAAGACGTTGCTTATCCCAAAGGCAATGAATTCCTAAGGGAGAGACTGGGTGACAGGGATGCTGCAGAGAGAATCATCCTCAGACCCTCATCGAGTGTCCGGCAGGATGGCTCAGTGGGCACCGGCACTTGCCATGCAAACCTGGTGACACGAGTTCAAGTCTCAGAACCCACGCAAAGGTGAAAAGAGAGATCTGACTCCACAAAGTTGTCCTCTGACTGCCATACATGGTCCGTGGCACACAAGCCCACACACATCGTGAGCATACACACAATAATCGCTTAAAACGGCAATAAATCACCAAGAGTTACTTGGCCACGCGAAAAGCTCTCTTTCTAACTTAATAGTTAATTGTCATGTTGCTTTTGACCCAATGGAATTAGCTTTTTCTTAAATCGGTGCTTGTGCTAGCTAGATTTGTGTAAACTTGACACAAACTAGAGTCATTTTGGAAGAAGGAACCTCAATTGAGAGAATAGCCCCACCATATTTGGCCTATTGCCAAACCTGAAAGGCATTGTTTTCTTTTCTTTCTTTCTTTTCTAAATTTCTGTTTTGTTATTGCTTTGTTTGTTTAGTTGGTTGGTTTTTCTAGACAGGGTTTCTCTGTGCAGCCCTGGCTGTCCTAGAACTCACTCTATAGACTCACTCAGAGAGCCACCTGTCTTTACCTCCTGAGTGCTGGGCATAAAGGCATGTACTACTGCTGCCCAGCTTTAGGGCTTCTTTTGTTTTCTAATTAATGATTAATCGAGGGCTCAGCTCACTGTAACCGTGACATCCCTGGGCTGGTCTTGAGTGCTAAAAGAAAGCAGACTGAGCAAGTCACAAGGAGCAAGCCAATAAGCAGCACCCATCCATGACCTCTGCATCAGCTCCAGCCTCCAGGTTCCTGCCTTAAGTTCCTTCCCTGACTTCCCTGGATGACAGGCTAAAAGTTGTAAGCTGAAATAAACTCTTTCCTCCCCAGATTGCTTTTGGCCATCGTGTTTTTATCACAGCAATTGAAACCCTGACCAAGACAGTGTTGATTTAACTAATTTCTTAAGAAGTAAGGTGACTTGGTATGTATATTTCAAAAATAATCAAGACAAGAGAGATAAAAGCTAGTCAAAGAAAACAACACTTTCCTTAGGTGAAGCCCAAGTCTCCCCGACTCGTGTTTCCTGTACTTGTTCTCAGCCATATAAATTCAGCTCAGCAGATAGGTGGCCATACCTGGTTCCCATCGATGACATAGTCATGCTTGGTGGCGTAGACTTTCCCTACAGATACTGCAATAGCATAAGCCACCACAGCAATGGAAAAGGATGCAGCCAGCATGTCTGAAAACAGGCCCACAGATGGCAGGACAGGAGGCAAGAACCTGGCAATTGAAAAACTGTTGTGAAGATGTGACAACCTTCCCCAACCCTGCCAAACACTCTCTTCACTCATTGACGTGGTAGGCACAGAAGGACACAGCCCAAGGAAACAAAATGGATAGGAGGTACATACATACGAACATCTGCTTTCCTAATTTCTTTCTTTTTTAAAAAAAAAAAA
>NC_034596.1:30087292-30091391 GCF_900095145.1 Mus pahari
TGCTATCCCGAAAGATTCCCATACCCCTCCCCCCACCTCTGTTCCCCTACCCACCCACTCCCACTACTTGGCCCAGGCCTTGCCTTGTGCTAGGTCATAGATCCATGACATTTAAAAACATCTTAAATTAAAAAAGGAAAACTCCTCACCCCACATTAAGTGTATGTTACTGAAATCACCCTGCACAGTCACTAGGATAATCCAGCAATTGAGCTTCCAGACTAGCAAAACCAGAGTTTCTCTATAAAGTATTAAAAATTAAACATTACAAAGTTCTGATTATGAGATGCATCCCTAAATGTAAAAGTTTGAAGGAAGAGTGTTAGTTACCTATAGAATTTCCATTTTGTGCAATCCTAAAAGTCTCCAGCCATTAAAATGAATCCCCTACCTACGTCACTTATAACAATGTGGGAATGGGAGTCTTAGAGACAAACTGTAGAGGGGCTGTGAACTGATGAACATCTCAGGGTCCTACTGAACCTGTCTCTCTTGTTTTTGATGTGAGAGCTGCAGTCCAAAGAGTAAAGTCAGTGGCTTGACATTAGTGGGGCCATGTTAGAGATGGGAAGATTGATTGGGTAGTATGCGTTGCCAGACTGATGTGAATCCTCTCCTTACAGGGCTAATTTTCAGACTCCCCCCCCCCATTCCCTGTCCTAGCCTATGTGTAGGCCCTAGAATGGACTCCTGCTGTAGACACTGTAGACAGTGTGTTAGGAACTTCAACCCACGCCTGAGTGACTCAGTATCACCTGCGAGTGTAGAGCTAATTTCAGAGCTCACTCAATAGGATGCTTCCAAAACCCAATCAAATCTATTTCAGGTAACCCGGACTCTATCAAAGCCAAACCCTGAAAAGGTTTTAGTTTTGATAATAGCATGACACTCCTGCCTCCATGACTGTAGTGTATTCTAAATCTTACCCAATCCTCGGTTATTGGAGTTAAAAATTGTGCAATATGAAATCAAAGGATTTCAGTCATTCAGTGACTGGATGACTTGAGGTATGCTGTTTAAATCTACCAAATCTCTTTCATTGGCTGTCACAGGAGGACTGTGTCCTCTTCCCATGAAATTCAATGAGATATTATTGTGTAACTAGTCAGTTCCTTGATAGTAGTGGTGCTCAACCAAGGCTGAAAGAACCTAAACCCAACACCTTCCCGCCACTACTTGTAACTTCTCACTGGACTTCAATGGTATCAACTATTTGTCCAAAGTCAATTAGTAGAAGCCCTGTCTAGACATCTTCTAATGCCTGAATTAAGAGTTTCTTTTATTACCTGACATAACACTTTCTAAACTACATGATCACCCAACGGACCTGTTAGGCTTAGCCAACTCAGTCTGACCCAATGAAGAGAAAGAGGCTCATGAAGACACATCCTAAAGGCACATGGAACCCATTGGGCCAAATAACACATAAAGAGGGAATATTGGGGTCAATCAATATAAGCAGTAGTTTCTTCTTTCAATTAATGGATGCCCCCAAATTGTCCCAGCCTTTCCTTACTTATAACAGAAACTGGGTAGTTTCCGTTATGAGGCAAACATGCTAATTGGCTATTTAACTTCATGTTGGAAGGGAAAAGTTTGGTAAATGTTTCCCCAATCCAGCTACAGAATGGTGGCAGTCCACAGGAAACAGCTGTCCCTATTTTACCATGCTGTCTTCCCTGGGCCACACTTCCAAGTTCACTGCATAGGACATCAGCTGAAAACAGTGGCATTAAATATGGTGACAAAGAGCACCTCTGATACTGACTAGTAAAGAGGAAACAGTCACTGAGGGTTGGAAAAAAAAGCTTAGTCTAGGGAGTGAAAGGAGTGAAATTCAGAACACAAAAGCATGCACATAGTGTGTGCATGCATGTATACACACACACACACATATACACACATGCACCATGGAGATATAGGAAGAACAAGAAGTTACTTGTTGAAAGGAACGAGAAACTGGGGGAAGGAGATCAGCTGCATCAGGAGAGAGTCAGGCGACCACTGGTGGGGGAGAGATTTGTGTGAATCCCTCTGGATCACTGAGACACTAACTAGACAATGATGGGTTGTGGGTTTGTTTGTTTTTTTTTTAAAGACTTCTTTCTACTCTTTATTAACCAAGTTAGATAATTAGCCATATACATTTTAAACAAAAGAAATTTTTCTACATACTTGAATGACATCAATTTTTTCTATTTACATTTTTGAGAAAGAGCCATAATGATTTATATGACTTTTGCAGAATAAAACATCAGACCAATCACATTTCCCTGGGGAAGGGATAATCAATCTATAGTAAATGACTTGTGCAATTAATGTGAACAAAAAAACACATCCCAGTGACTAAGGAAAATATATATAGGAAGATGGCTCTTTTAGATGAGATCCTAAAACTAGTCATTAATTGACAATCGTCAAAAGAGTACGGTATATATTGAAACTGGAGCGATAGCTCAGAGGTTAAGAGTGATTGCTGTTTTTCTGGATGACCTAAGTTTGATTCCCAGTATCCACATCAGGCAGCTCACAACAGTCTGTGTGCATCTAGCTTCTGTGGGTAGGTTGTGTTTTTTAACCAAGAAAGAGTAGAGAGGAGGACAGAGCTGTGGGGACCCCAGCAGTTTCCATTACAAGGACAGAAGGGCTAGGACAGTTTGGAGCCGTCCATTAACTGCGAGGAGAAGGGACTATTGCTTATATTGACTGACCCCAAGACTACTGACAAACTCTGTAATTAATATTACAGATGTGGTAGACATGTAGGCTTCCTCTTGACTGCAGTGTGAGCCACCTCATCTACTCTGCATTTTTATGAGCACTCTCAGAGGCAGTTCACAAGCTTCAGTTAAGGCCTCAGATGTGTAAAACCATTGTCTTACAGAAGAACTTTCCCAGGGCCATACAAGTTGACAGCGACAGAGATGGATAAAGGACCTCGGCCCTTTTCTCTCCTAATTATTTATATATATATATATATTACATGAAAATAATGCAACTTATTTATATGTATGGAAGAATGAAAGATAGCATTTTTGTCTGTGGTTGACTACATAGTTGAGAGCTTAAGTCAGACATCCTAGAAACAAACTATGCATAATGCAATCAATGCTAATTGTGAATAAGTTCATATTACATTGTAATTATACATATGTGTTTCAATCAGTAGTCTGGCACTAAATGTGCATGTCCTGCCTCACTTTAAGACAATGGAGCATACAGGGTCTGCTTTCACAAATGGCCTCAACTTGGTCTACACACGCTCTGTTTGTCTGATGCGTAGTGCACATGACATTTCCCCAAAATCACATGCAAGTAAGACTATCAATAGTGAAGCGAAACCAGTAATAAAAAGCTTCATTTAAACAAAGTGCTGCCCTAGTTTATAAGTGCCATCTAGAAGGAAGGCCACACTCACCCACTTGGGATGGACTTAACAATGCCAGCATTGTAGTTCTTTTCCAAGTTGGCCCCATAGGAAATGGCAGTGGCAATTATTGTCTGAAATGAAAGAAGAGAAAAAAATTTGGGGAAAAAAAAAAAACCTGACTCCACTGGCCTTAACAATTCCTTGCTTGTCAACCTACTTAGTGCTGGATTTTCTAACCGCGTATTTTCTACTTACCACAATCACTTCTATAGGAATAGGCACTGGGATTTTGTGTTTAAACCGATCGTTTAGTTCCTTTACAGCCATACAGATGATGATGGTCAGTAGCCCAGCGATGAAATCAGCAATATTGGTGTCACCGATATTTTGAAAAATCTCGATTAGTGTCTGTAAAGAGAAAATAGATATGCTATATAGATACCCACATAAAAGCAATTCTCCTACATGAAAAGTCTTATCACGAGGGGCACAAATCCCTTCCGGTCTGCGCCAGCATCGGGTCACCTAGGGCTCAGAGTAGGCTGAAACCTCCACGGTTCCTAGAGGACTGCCCACACAATCTTAGGATCACTGGTGAGTGGAACACAACTTCTGCTNCAATCCAATCGCACATGGGACCTGAGACAGCACTAGGGCAGCAGAGAACCGGCCTGACCAGGGGCACAAGCCCCTTCCTGTCTGCACCAGCACCGGGTCACCTCGGGTACG
>NC_034596.1:30097331-30108774 GCF_900095145.1 Mus pahari
GGGAGTGGGTGTGCAGGGGAGCAGGGTGGGTATAGGGGACTTTGGGGATAACATTTAAAATGTAAATGAAGTAAATACCTAATAAAAATTGGAAAAAAAGAGAAAAGTTTTATCACATCAAACAGCACAGGTGAGTCTTATGAAAAAGAAAAATCTTAAAAACAGTCCTGGTAAGATGTCTCAGTGGGTTAAGGCTCTCATTGCCTTAACTGATGCTGCTTTGTGTTCCATCCTCAGACCCATGTGACTGAGGGAGAGAACTAACTCCTGAGAATTGCTCTCTGACTGCCACATGTTTGCTGTAGCACACATGAAAACATACATGTACACACACACACACACACACAAATAAAGATATTTAAAACTTATTAAAATGTATTGGCTAATAAAAGAACCATCAAGTACATAAAATTTCTAAATTACATGCATAAATAAATAATATAAAGCTATTTTTAAGATCATAAAAATGTATTGGTTAATACAGGAGCACTAAGTCCATGCCATTTCTAAAACACACACAAAGTTACTGACTTGGAGAAGGGAAACGATGGGTGCCTTCTACATTTTTGTGTTTGCTTATCTATATTTTAGGATAAAATGGGGAATTTTGCAATGGAAAACTGCGGACTGCTGTCTTTTACTTATAAAAAAAAAAAAAGTAAAACGTATATCTTAAGGAGGTTTATAGGTGCCATTTTGTGGGGGTTTTGTAGGTGGGTGTGTTAATGAAGCTAAAGTCTGACAACTCAAAAAGTCCAGTTACTTTTCTTTGATCCCAGGCAGCATCCTAAGTAATGTTTATTCCCCAACCTGAATGATACAGGAAATAACAATAAAAAACCTCCAAAAATTGTCCCATATGGAAGTCCAGATGGCACTGATCAATTCTTTATGGCAAAGTAAAACCACAGGATGGGTACATAGGTCAAGTATATATTGTTTAGAAGTTAGCTTAACACTAAAAGCTATTTTCTCCACGTGGGCAGATTAACAGGCTCAAGGAAAACCCAATTTGTTTTGTGAACTCTAGGGCTCTCAGCCATCAGAGTCTTCTTCAAAGGAACCAGTATGAGAGAATCCTGGGCAGAAAACTAGCGCCTTCGTCCTGTTGCAGTCTGTCTTAGGTAAATTGTGTCTCAAGGAGGCATCCCTTAAAAGTAGAGATACAAATGTTTGGGAACCACGATGTGGGAGCTGGAAACGAACCCAGGTCTTCTGCAATAATAAGTGCTCTTAACTGCTGAGCCATCTCGACAGTCCCTGGGAATTCATTTTAACATATTCAAGGCCACACAAGCAGAAAGTGGAGGAACCAAGATTCTAACTCTAGTCGGTTGATGTTCAAATACTATGACCTTTAGCCACAGTGCTGTGCCTCGTCTACTCTAATTGCTAGCCTCATACATGTCTTACAGTGAGTGCTTGGTAACATTTGCTGAAAGATGGAGTTCTTGGTGAAGCAATGTGGGACTAGGGAACTGAAATGGGGGATATTTCTGGCAGTCCCACACTTTTATATGTGTGTATGGCTGTATATTGTTTTCAGATGCTAATCTTTTTTATCTTTTAGCTCAAACTGGCTTCAAACTATGTAGACAAAGATAACCCAGAACTTCTGATCTTTCTGCCTTCACCTCTCAAGCGATCACTGACACGCATCTTATGATGGGAATTGGCCTACGGCCTCATGTGTGTTTGGCAAGCACTCTACCAACTGGGCTGTTTTTTTGTTTTTTTTTTTTAAATACACTTTTGCATGACTTCATTCCCTCAAGCCAGAGTGACATCATGTTACTATTATCGCTGTGTCCCCGGCATCAGTAACATACTTTATATAGAGTATATACTTAGATCTAAGATCTTTAAATCTACCTTGGATGATCTAGATTCTTCTTTTGCATCTCTTTTGCACACTGAATCAGCTTTGAATCTAATGTTCCTTTTCATTTATAATTGCCGAGACATTTACATTATACATTTTATGGATGCTCATAATTAGGAAGAGCTTGGGAGACACATCTCCAATAGTTTCATTTGAAAAGCAAGAACGAAATAGAAAGGCTTGAAATAATAATTTTATAATAATAACTTTTCTGGAACTTGCTTCATGCCATCCCCTCTATCCAACTACTCTCCTCTGACAATCCAGTAATGTAGATGCTACTTGCAACTCTATGCTGCAGAGAAGGAAACTGAGGCATGGTGGTTTGTTCCTAAGACTAGTAAAGCAGCAAAGTCAAAATTTGAATCCAGATCTGCTCAGTTTCAAACCTGAGCTTTCTGCCAGTTTCCAATATGATCTGTCTAGGGGGTCACTTAGCTTCTCAGAGGTAATGTCGGACCAGAGTACAAGTCTATTACATCTCAGCCCTGCCTTTGTTTGTTATGCCACCTCAAATCCCTTAATCTTCTGAAGGCCACAGCACCTGGGAAAGCTTTGGAGCAGTTGAAAAATGGTTTGCAAAATGTCAGTCATCCTGCTTGCTTCCCTGAGAAGTGTGTTTCAGGGGCTGAGTGTACAGAAAACAGATTCTCCAGGTGGAGAATGAGGGAGTGATACGCAGCACGCCGCACTTACATAGATAATGGAGAGGATGCCATTGTAGTTTTTGGTTGAGACATTGAGCACAATCTTTAGCTGTGAGACCAGAACTTGGAAGGCGGCTGCGGTTGTGAATCCACCAACCAAGGGGTCTGCCAAGTACCTCACTATGAATCCAATCTGCAAGCCTCCGAACACCAGCTAGGGTAAGAAGAGAGGAAAAAGTTACATGTTTGCCTGAGAGAAGGGCCAGCTCTGGGAATAGTAACAAGTTAAGCTTTGTAACAGTGAAAACATTGGTAGGCTGCCTGCAGGACTTGTAAGACACAAGTGAGAATTTCCGGCCTCTTCCTCCAATTTATCACTTTAAAACTCAAAATCCTTATGCAACGTAAAATTCAAGTATTTCCATCTATGTACTATGAAAAGCAAAAATCATGTTGCTTCTTTCCATGGCTTCCAGGCCACCTGACTGAGCGTATTTGCACACTTTTCCGTTCATGTTTCCTCCACCTGTTCCATGCCCACCCTCAGTTAAATCACTTGTTTCTGTTGCTTCCTTTCTCGGACTTTGGTGACAAGTGATTCTGATTTTAGTTTGCTCTTTTAAGTTTTTAAGATTTTCATTTTAGCATCTGACTTAAAACAATGTTATTTCGATATATATATATATATATATATATATATATATATATATATATATATATATATATGTTTCAGGTAGATTGTTTTACCATTACATGCATCTTTGAGTCTACATATTTTAAAGCTAATTAATTATTTCACTAAGAATCACACCCATCTACTACCTGTATGATTCCAACTAGAAGAGTGAGGGTGCTTGCAAGCAACACTCGTGCCGCATCTCTGGTTCCGGTGTCTAACGTGGTTGAGTTCAATGCACTTCCGTTCCCGCCGCCGCCGGGCACAAGAAAGTGGTCATCCGGAGCCATGCTCAGAACAACAGATCCCACCATCAAACTGACCACGGGGAAAGGGCCTGGGGGGAAGAAGGCTCTGTCAACTCAAGCAGTACGGAATCACAGACATTTAGACTCAACACGACTGCGTACAATTAGAAAAGCATGTGATAGTTAGCTGTAACTAAGAAATACTGTTTAAAGAGGCTGAGAAGCAGGTGTCTCAAGGCGGCTCAGAGAGGACAAAGGTGACTGACGTGTAAATGGGTGATACTTAGGCAGTGTTCCGCGTGCTTCGTGAGTGTACGGCAAGGTGCTACCGCCTCGCATGTGGGATCCGTATGGCGCAGGCGTGGGAGGTGTCAGGAAAGGTTTCCTGGCAGAGACACATGCAAACTGAACCCTTACTTGTTCAAATTCAATATTTATCCACTATGATCTCATCTCTTAGAGTGTCCAAATCCTGATCTCTGGACACACATACCTCCATCAACATCACAGTGTCCAAACTGACAAAGGATTGAAATATATATTCTTTGTTAAATCATATGCCAGTTAATAAAATCCTGTTTTTTTTTAAAAAAAGATTTATTTATGTATGTATAACTGAGAGTTCTATCTGCATGTCAGAAGAAGGCATCAGATCCCATTACAGATGGTTGTGAGCCACCAAGTGGTTGCTGGGAATTGAACTCAGGATCTCTGGAAAAGCAGCCAGTGCTCTTAAGTGCTGAGCCAGCTCTCCAGCCACAATCTTTTTTTTTTTTTTTAAGTTCTTTTTATTTTATTTAACTCCCTACATTTATCCCCATGATGATGATGGTGGTGATGGTGATGATCCAACCCTTTGGTTATAAAAGGCTTTATGGTAGAGAGCCCTCAATACTCAAACCTAGTAACCAGGAAGATCTAAACACAGAGAATGTCAGTGGCAAACACACTTGTCTCTTTGGTTCTCCAAAAAGAGGAAGTTGATTCAGTCAGTAAGTCTCTCCTGACCTGCTTCTGCAGACAGGTCAGAGGCTAAGTACCATGAGAGATGCAGCCATGCACAAGGGCTTGTGATAGATTAGAAGGCATGACTACATTTTCCTGAAGCAGATTATCCAGGCACCACGCCTCACCAGTACACGGATACAGCAGCAAATTTGTCTTCATTGCTGATGTCAAAGCCTCACAGAATCATATCAAAACATTTATTTTCTGCAACAGTCCAGGAAGAAAAAAAAACCCACCTTGAATGTTAGGGATAAAAGGAAAATCCACTGTGACCACGCCAAGAAGGCACGTGAAGCTTTTTAATTTTTCTAATTTGTCTTGCAGGATTCTGCTAGCCTTCAAATATTATCTTATTGAAATAAGAATGTTCTTTAATGAAATAACAAATCAGTATTTAGTGAGCATAATAATTCACAAAATACCAAGTTAACCTAGTGCATTTAGATCTTGTAAAGACTTTTCCCTCTGTCAATATGTTGGAGAACGCTTTTAAATAGAGTCAATTTTTTGTTACATTTAAAATCTTTAAACCGTGATAAAATTAAAAATATTTTTGAATTTTCAGCCTTTCAATTACATCTTCATTAAAGCACAGTCCCATATATAGCTACCATTGCCAATTAACAGAGAAGTGGGCAAGGCACTGAAGTTTGGTCCCTCTGAACTCATTGACAAGGGTCTGGAGGCGTATACATAGAATAGCAGAAACAATTTACAAATCAAGTACAGCTGTAAAATATGCTTGTAATTACCAACTGAGATGTGTCTTGATGTTCCGAAGATAAAATACGTCAGGATAGGGAAAAAGGCAGAGTAGAGACCATATTGAACAGGCACTGCTGCTAGCAGAGCGTAAGCCATCCCTAAAGGTACAACCAACACAATAAAAGTCACAAACAAAAACGATTACAGTATGCTTGCACCACACAAAGAAAGGCTTCCCCAGAGACATACTCAGTTTATGGATTCAAAACATCAGCCTGTCCTGAGTGCTTCTCTTATTTTGCATACAGACCTTGGCTATGCTAGGACTCAGACTCTGACTTGGCAGGGATGGTGGGTGTCTCCACACCCATCCCCTGCTCAAATGAACTGACTCCACTGCTCAGTAAGTCAGTCACTCGCTGGTGATATCAGTTGAAAAATAATCAAATCTTTTGGTTAGCCCAGTCCAAAAAGCCCAGATCAGCTTCTGTGGGTAGTTCTGTTTGAACACCCACCCCTCTGTGCTCAAGGACGTAGACAATCATTGCACGTTCTCCTTCCTCGCTGAAAAACAGATGTTAGATAAAAAGCAAGACAACTCTACCCTGATGAGGGAGGCTGACCCACTAGTGGGTGATGCCAGGAATTCTCTGTGCCAGGAGTCTCAGGCTATGGAGAAAACAGCATTTCAGTGGACTTGGGAGTTGGAAAAAGATAATGACATATTCTTTCCCTTAGTTAAACATTCCTGCAGACAGCATGCATTATTTCTCTATTTCATACTTCAGGAGTAAAAACTCAGACCTTTGACCCGAGTCATTATTAAAGGAACCATTTGTAATGATTTTTTTTCTAATAAACTAGCTAAATTATACTTTAAACATGGTAACTCTACGTTGGTAGAGGGGTTTGGGGGAAGCAGGGGCACATGAAATTCAAAGGAAGGGAACCGAAGTAATATAGAAACACTTTTCCCTAACATAACCAAATGTAAAGTAAAACTTTTAAAAAGCTGTTACGTTTTAATTTATTTTGGGTGCACACGTTGTATGTGTTGTGGAAGTGGTGGGGAAGTAGGTGTGTGTGTGCTGCAGCATGTACGTGAAGCTGAGAGAACTTTCGAAGAGTTCTTTCTACAACGTATGTTTCAGGTGCTTGTATTATTGATCATCTATTTTTCTGAAAAATGTGTATGCATGTATGGCTGTGTGGCATACACATGCGATGTATGCACACATGCCTCCAGGACACTAGAGGCTAAGGAAGGCATCAGGAGTCCCACTCTGTAGGTCTCTATTTCATTCCCTTAAGACATCATCTCTCAGTGAACCTGGCTAGACTGGCTGTCAACAGGCCTCTGCCGTCTTCCTGTCTCTGCCCCTTCACAGTGCTGCTGTTAAGGGCAAATGGCCACGGACTCCGCTTTTTACATGGACACTCGGGATTGAACTCAGATCTTCACGCTTGGACAGCAAGTGCTCTTCACTGCTCAGCTGTCTCCCCAACCCACTTCTTTAATACTCTAGCTACTAAAAGGAAGTAAGAATAATAGACTGTGCCAGGAATGCAGAACAGAAAGAGGGCAGATCTACACAGAAAAGGCGGGAAAGGGAGCAGAGAGGAAGAAGGCCCAGACTACACTTCCTGTTTCCTATAGACACTTCTCAAGTTCTCAGAGGAAGAGTTCCCTGAACTCGGTGCTGTATCTCCTCTTCATTCTTCCTCTCTGCCCCTCCCCTCCCTTCTTAATGTGCCTGGAACACAGGGATGTTTTCAGTTTTCATACACAGTATCTATTTAGGGGTAACTTTGATTTGCGCACAACTGGTTATCTCTGTTGCAAAGGAATTTGGTGAAACCTTTTTGAAATAATACAGTCTCTAGAGAAACAGACTATTGATTGAAAGTGTGAACTCCATGCTGGTGCACAGACTGGGTAGGACGGCTGAATGTACGCTAAATTGAAACCATCTGAAAGGAAAGGGCCTTCCACCATGTAAGGATTCAGCATGACAGGCCATGAATCTAGACTTCTTAGCTTCAAAAACCGCGAGAAACAAATTCCTTTGTGTATTAAGTAGATCAATAAATGTCAAAGATAAAATTAGACAGGAAACTCCCCAGAGCTATGGGTAAAGATACCAACAAAAGGGCTTGTGGGTCTTTTGTGGTTTAATAGGATTTTTGTTGGCATTGTTTGCTTTTGCTTTGTTTTTATCTGAGGACAGACAGGGTTTCTCTGTGTAGCCCTGGCTGTCCTGGAACTCAGAGATCGCCTGCCTTTGGCCCCTAAGTGCCGGGATTAGAGGCATGTGCCACCACCTGGCTAGGATACTTTTTAATATTAGAAATCAAAAGACCCCACTACCCTGGGCAAAACTCAGATGCCTCTCCCAGCATTTTCAGGGCCCAGCTGGTAAGCAAGTCATAGACTCTGCCATCTCTGCAGCTGTAGGCCTGGAACCCCATCCCCAGTCTCCTGTCCTATCCTCTCTGAATTCTTACTGGGGCATCTCCTTATCTCCATAAGACTACTATGAATCAACTACTCTGCCCACACCACTGTACCATCTGCTCTCACTTCCATTCTGGGTCGTCAGTTCAGTCCATTCACAAATGTAGTCCCTTGTCTTCTCCCCACCTCCTTCCCTCTACCTGGAAAACCTTCCCCCCATACTGTCATGTGCTCCAGTACAGCCTTCAAGCGAGTATACAATTTACACATTGCACCAAGTCTAACAAGTGCTCAGAAAGTCCCTGACCCCCAGCCCCAGGCAGGCCCTGCGCTCTGCCTGGCCGCCAGCAGGTTGCAGTTGCCTAGCAAGTGTGCCCTTTCCCTCTCTCCACTCTATCACAGAGCTCACACATTCTTGAGACTCCCCTTCCTAAAGTCCCTCTGCCACCCCTTAGACAGATCTCATCTACCAGGCTACTCTCAATAGCTCAGTAATATGCTCTAGTAATGATGGTCCCTATCTTATAGAGGTCATATAAGAAGGAAATGAAATGTATCTGATGCATATTAAGCAAACTTTATTTCTTTTCCTCCAATTAGGGGTTAAATCTAGGGTCCCATGCATGGCAGGCAAGCATTCTACCACTGAGCTCCAGTCTCCAGATATTTATAGCACACTTGTCTTTGATAACTGAGAATGCCCTGGGTCCTAAAAAAAAACCATATTTCTCATGTATAAAAATGATTTATTGTCAGGAATGAATAAATGAAATGCAGTCATTAAATATTGATTGAGCTATCTATTATGTGCCAGTCTCTGTGCTAGACAGATCTTAAATAGTCATGGTATGGAGAAAGCTCCTGTTCCCCAGGAGCCCCAGGGTGCTGCTATTTTACAGAAATTATTATTATTATTATTATTATTATTATTATTATTATTATTATTATTATTTTGAGACAGGGTTTCTCTGTGTAGACCAAGCTGACTTCAAACTCAGAGATCCACCTGCTCTGCTTCCCAGGGGCTGGAATCCAAGGAGTGCACCACAGTGCCTAAGTCACTTTACAGATTTTAGAGCATACTCCACCTTGGGATCCAGGACACACCGGGTCCAACCGAGGCTCCACGTTGGGGCTGCAGAACCTCCTCCTTCTCTGTGGGAATGCCCTGCCTTCTCTGAGTAACAGCAGCTAGGTGTAATGCACAATATTGCCTAACCTTTGTTACAAGCGTCTGAACGAGTCTATTTTCAAGCTCTCGCTCCACATTCCCACACCCTGCATCACTTCCCATTGCTTGGCCAACTCAACTGTCACCTTCAGAACTCAGCTTTGACCACTCCACTTCCAGGAAGCCATCCCCAGTCCCAGAAGAGTGGGTGAAACACACCTTGTTGACACTAATAGAGGGCATTTCTCTCCCCACAGTTTTAACACATTGAACTATGAGCATTTGTTTCTCCATGGGGCTATGACTTCCTTTAACACATGGAAGTCTTGATAGTTTAGTTAGTCTCTACAACACACTAGTTAACCTGTCGATTACAACAGATAAATGAGTGCTCTCGTCATAATTTGGAAGCTTTGTAGAATCCGATGTGTGGCCCTGGCTAAGATATTTCCTCTCTATCCTTTAAAGTGCATTCACGCCGGGCGGTGGTGGCGCACGCCTTTAATCCCAGCACTTGGGAGGCAGAGGCAGGCGGATTTCTGAGTTCGAGGCCAGCCTGGTCTACAGAGTGAGTTCCAGGACAGCCAGCGCTACACAGAGAAACCCTGTCTCGAAAAACCAAAAAAAAAAAAAAAAAAAAAAAAAAAAAAATTTAAAGTGCATTCACACTGCAGATCAAGATCCGTGTGAGTGGTGGCTCATGCCTTTAATCCCAGCACTTGGGAGGCAGAGGCAGGAGGCTTTCTGAGTTTGAGGCCAGCCTGGTCTACAGAGTGAGTTCCAGCACAGCCAGGGCTGTACAGAAAAAACCTGACTTGAAAAAACAAACAAACAAACAAAAATCTGCGAGAGGAACATAAAGTAATTTAAGGAGCTGAAAGAATTGGTTTTTAAAAGCCATCAGAACATAACACAGAATGTCAGAGCATATTATTGGTCATGAGAAATATTGCTTTACAAAACTTTAGCTATGTGTGTGCCTATCATGATGCAATGCTTATTTCTTACCATGCACTGTGGTCAGTAACTTTGGGAAGGTCCAGTTTGGGACTATAATCTGGAGCCACATAGCCAGGGAAACAATAATGTTTCCCAGGAGATAGCCTTATGGAAGAGAAGACAGGTGACTCTGTTTACTGTGGTACCCTAGCTGACGACCTTGAGAGAGTGAGCACTGATTAGAGGAGCAGGGGAGTCCTGAACCTTTAAGGGAGACAGTAACTCGTGATCACTGGAGACCTATCCACCAGCATCTTACCTTGCAGGGTACCCACCAGCCCAGTGCTAACTCCAGAGATGATGTCACTGAGTAGCCATTCCTTGACTCGGTATTTTGGGAGCCAGTCCAGAATGGGCAGGAGAGCCTTTACGACACCAAAGGCTCTCTTTCTTGAGCAGCTGTCAAAAAGCATGAAAATAGGGCATCTGATCCAGTTTTCACCATAACCAGTTGTAAATCACAAAGTCATGAACCAAATTCTGCTGCTTTTATATATATATATATATATAAAACTAGTTAGAAAAATAATGAGTTCCATGAGGAAAATACTGACACTGAAGTGCTTGCTATGTTTTGCCAAGAATTGTATCTCTCCTTTCAAACTCGCTGTTCTAGGAAACACAGGATTAAGTGTCTCCTCCCCCCGTCCACCTTTTTAATCCTCTGAGAAAATATCCCTACACAAGAACTCATTTTCTGACCCAGCCAGAGAATGATCAGCGCGGAGTCTCTGTGTGAGATTAATTTTTAGGCTCCTAAATCTGGCATTGCCTTCTTTAAAGAAAAATAAACACAGGTCTATTTTGGCAATACAAGCTTAGAGCCACTTTTTAACCAAACTTCTAGAGTGATGAAGTTATACTTTGTACCTTGTTACTTAGCTATTTTAAACGTAACAAACTATAGATAAAAAATACCAATAGAACTTCCACTTTTTAAAAATACTTTTAAACATTATATTTATGAAATAATTGCAAAGTTTAGTAGGTAAACACAAGTTTGTTATTAAGGGATTATTTTATGTGGATAATAAGGTATGGTTATATATTTTAAGCCCTTGGAGATTAAACACCATATCTATCTATCTATCTATCTATCTATCTATCTATCTATCTATCGAGAAGAGATCCTCCTTATCTGCCATGTGGTTTTGTGGATTCAACTAAGTTGCAGATTAAAAAAAATAAGAAAAATGTAGTGAACATATGAAGGGTTCCCCCCACCTTGTTTCCTAAACTTTACAGTGTGACAGTAGCTAAGAGCACAGTTAGATGGTACTAGTATTATGAATAAGATAAAGTTAGCTAAAACTATGTAGGAGGAGGTATGAGTTATATGTAAACATTCATCCAATTACATATAAGGGACTTGGAAATTTGAAGGTTTTGCTATTGGGGAGGAGGGAGGGTCCTAAAACCAATCCCCTATAAATACTAAGGCTAACATTAACAGACTAAATCTCCAATATTTGGAATTTATAAAAATAGAGTCAGGAAGTGGTTGTATAAAATTCTCAGAAAAGGTAAAAAAGAAAATACCTTTAAAAAGAAAATATCCCAGCCGGGCGTGGTGGCGCACGCCTTTAATCCCAGCACTCGGGAGGCAGAGGCAGGCGGATTTCTGAGTTCAAGGCCAGCCTGGTCTACAGAGT
>NC_034596.1:30108794-30116296 GCF_900095145.1 Mus pahari
TATGCACGTAATAAATCTCAAAGAATTGTCGGTGGTGGTGCATGCCCTTTTTTTTTTTTTTTGGTTTTTCGAGACAGGGTTTCTCTGTATAGCCCTAGCTGTCCTGGAACTCACTTTGTAGACCAGGCTGGCCTCGAACTCAGAAATCTGCCTGCCTCTGTCTCCCAAGTGCTGGGATTAAAGACGTGCGCCACCACCGCCCAGCAAAAGTGTTTTTTGTTTTTTTGTTTGTTTGTTTGTTTGTTTTTTAAGAGGAAAATCTGGCGACTGGCTGAGTGTCACGTTTTTAAAGTTTGTGGTGTCTGGTTCTGGGCTCCTTGGGGTTAAAGGACATGATGGTTTTGTGTGGGGAATCCCACTGTCTCCTGAAGCACTTGGAACACCTGTCTCCTAGCTTTAATCCCTGATTCTGATCTTGGTGTGGCTAGACTAGTCCGGCATCTATTAGATGAGCCCCTTTTCTAGAGGTTTTCCCTAAGCAGGGAGCCACTGGACACCAAGGTACACTCCAGGTTTCATTAGAATAGGGCGGGAGTGGGGAGAGGAGGAGGGGGGGAGAGGGGGAGAGGGGAAGAGAGGGAGAGAGAAAGAGAGGGAGACACACAGAGAGAGGGAGACAGAGAGACAGAGACTCAGAGTCAGAGACAGGGAGTAGTGTCGTGACTCTCACTACTCCATCAAGTTTCTCCAGGCAAAGTTGCAGTCATTCCAGTCCCAGATTACTGGAGCCACCTCTGTCCAGGATCCGCGCCCGAAGCGCGAGCGCGGCGGGCCACCGCACCGGGCAACGGCGCGCGCTCCTTCTCCGGACGGGTGGCCCCGGCCCCTGACAGCTGCCCCGCGGTACCTGCAGCTCCGCGCCAGGCTGTCCCGCAGCGTCCTGCGCTCCGGCAGGCGCCGCTCGCGCTGCTGCTGGAAGGCGAGCTCGCTGTACACCGGCCGCGACACCGCGTAGCTGCAGCCGTACTCGGCGAGCTGCAGCGGCTCCGACCTGCCGCCCCGCGCTGCCATGGCCTGCGAACCCGGGGACCGCCGGCCTGGAGGGAACGCGACGAGGGAAGACGTTCGGAAATGCGGAGCGAGCAAACGGTCCGCAGCGGGCACCTGGGAACAGCCTCGGGTGCCACCTGTGGCAGCGACTTCGGAAAGCCGGTCCTCGTCCCGCAGTCCTCGGCGCTGGCAAACCGTCCCCGCGGCCGGCCACCTGCAGGATGGCACCCGAGGACTGCAGCGTCTCCCGCACCAGATACCCGGGAATCCCCGCTGTCCTGGAGGGAACCTCACTTTGAGGGCTCGGGTGTTGGACTGGGTGGCCTCCCTGGGCAAGTCAGGGCGCTGTCCGCGTCCTGAAATCTCCCCGGGATCGGACTGGGGCCCGTAAGACAGGGAAAGGGTCCGGTACTCCCCGCACTCGATCGGAGACGCTGCTCCACGCACACTCTGGGCTGCAGCAGGGCAGTCCCATTTAAGGACAGGTGCGAGTTTCCCGGTCTGACCCTTAGCTTCCTCTTGTTTCGCTTTTTCTGGTGTCTGTCCTGCCCACCCCGCCAGCGGCGCCTGACCAGTCCCTTCCCTAGAGAGTTACGACAGGGCGGGGTGCAGCCAACTGCATCTCTTCTGTGATAAACTCACCTGTTTGGGCTCCGGAGTTCTGCCTGACCGGAATGCCCGGGGACAGTTTTCCTGCTGCCTTTATAGCGCTCACCCCAAAGTGGTGGGACGTTTTATTTATGGAGCAACAGAGACACTTTGGTGGAAGGGAAGGACACAGGATCTTTCCTCACGAATCTCACCCTCCTGTTTTCTTTCCCTTTCTCAAATCCAGAGAGCTGTGACTCTTAATGGTTGTCTCACAGGGACCACCGGATCTCCACCCACTACGGCTGTGAGATCAGGGACAGATCGGAGCTTGGGGGACTAGTTTGTTCTGTTTGTTTGTTTGTTTGTTTGTTTTTTGCCTTTTTTGTTTGCTTGTTTTTTGTTTTTGTTTTCTGAGAGCAACAACAGCTTCCCTGTTGTAGCACCCAGGTTCCTTGGCTGTCAGAATCCACAGCCAGGTCCATGCGTACTTACACCAAATGGGCAGAAGGAATTGAGGTTAATGGGGTTTGCATAGCAGTAAAGTTTTGGAATTCTGAAAAGTCAGTGGATATAATGAAGAGATTACAGTTCACTCACTGATTTTAGACATAAATTCTTTTCACTTTTGTGCATGTGTCTAATTCACAAGCTCGGGAGTATAGGTGATCCCTTTCTCACCTGCTTCTTTCTCTTTAATTTCTTCTCCTCCAGCTAGAAAATCAGGAGGTTATGATACATTGAGATAAGTAAGAATCGAGGCAAGGACGAGTAGGGGATTCAGATGTACACTGTTTTTTATTCTGTTGGGATGAATCTGGGCAAAACTAACTCGTGGTTAAAATAGGTGCAGAAAGGCTTGGAACTTCAGATCAGTCATGCCTGGTTATTGTTCTGAAGCAAATGTTGAAGAGGCTCAAAAAAAAAAAAAAAAAAGAGTTGGTGCCCAATGGACACCAACTTTCAGCCACCCACTTGGGAAATACAGACCATGACAATTTTATAAATTCCCGGAAACAAAATTTCAGGAGAACTCTAGTGTAAATCCCCTAGTCAATATGTTGCAAGCATGTGTGGTTTGTTTTATTATTTTTTTCCCCTTCCACCAAAGAATGAATGAGTCACCACCAGCTTTCAACAGATTTTCAAAGGATTACTTGACCCAAAGAGGTCAAGAGCCAGCCAGGCATGATGGCACGACTCAAGAGACTTGGGGAGCTGAGATGGGAGAATCACTTGAGGAGAGAGAGAGAGAGAGAGAGAGAGAGAGAGAGAGAGTTTTTAAAACAGTTAAAGACTTGCAAACTACTCTGCTGCCTGTCCAGTTAAAACCGGATTATGCAGCCAGGTACCTGCCTTCCCACCATTATGGACTTTAAGCCTCTGGAACCAAAAGCCAAAAAAGTAAACTGTTTCTTTTCTAAATTGATTTTCGTCAGAGAAACAGAGAAGCAACTAAACACATTGTAAGAACTTTGTTGTTATAATGGTGCACACCTGCCAGGCGGTGGTGGCGGCGCAGGCCTTTAATCCCTGCACTCGGGAGGCAGAGGCAGTCGGATTTCTGTGTTTGAGGCCAGCCTGGTCTACAAAATGAGTTCCAGGACAGCCAGGCTACACAGAGAAACCCTGTCTCCAAAAACCAAAAACCAAAAATAAATAAATAAATAAATAACGCACACGTGTGAAAATGTATCGATGAAGTGTAGTAGCTTGTATACTGTCTTAGAAAATTACAAATTCTAAGAAAGAATTTGAGGAGTGTTGAGATAGCTCAGTGAATAAAGGAGCTTTTGCCACCAAGACAGCCGGCCTGAGTTTCCATTCTCAGGACTTTCTCCTACAAGTTATTCCCTTTACTTCAACAGCATGCTATGCTACTTGTATAAACACACACACACACACACACACACACACACAAAGTGTGTGATCACACACTAAATGTGTGATACAACTTTGTTCTCAGAACTTAATCATCCCTCTGTCACATGTCCTGTATATGTCAGAACAGTGATACTGTTTTTCCCACTCCAGGAAATACCTTTTCTATAGCAAAAGTAGACATCCACGGGCAGAAGAGCATCTGCAGGGCAGGATTTGGTGAGACTAGAGAATCTCTTTTCTCATAGATAAAACACAGACTCCCTGACTTTGACTACCCTTTAAAGAGTGGGCCAGCTAGATGGTTCACTGGGTAAAAGGCACTGCAAAGCCCCATGACTTTGGTTTGATCCCTTGGGACCTAAAAGAAAGAACTGACCCTTACAGGTAGCCTTATGATCTCCATATGGCCCCACACAAAATAAGCAAGTCAACGTAAAAAATAAATGAAAAGATAAAACATAAAGCCGGAGAAGACTGGGAGCTAAACACAGCTGGTCTCCCATCTTGTTATGTTAAACACCTCCAATTACTCACGCCAGCTTTCTAAATCAAGTCTCACCTATTTCACATAGAAGTGAGTGTTTCTTACTTACCAGAATTTAATCACATCAGTGGTTTTCCCCAAGGAAGTGAATGTGTCACTTCCAAATAGACATCAAAGGGCAATGTTGCTACCGTGTGTGATACTTCACAGTCACTGCTGATTTAAGAGCCAGGCAAGACCGAACACTGCTGTCATCCCAAAGACAGAGGCGGGAACAGAGTCAGAATTTCAAGGCCAGCCTGGTCTACATAGAAAGTTCCAGGCCAACCAGGACTGTATCATGAGATCTTGAATCCAGTCTCAAAAACAAGCAAGCAACCCTAAACATGAAACAACAGACCACTGTCACTCACACTCAGTGTGTGAGACCATTCTACTGTCAGGTCTATATATCATTCATTCAAGAGTTAATAAGAATTCATTTGTGCTCCCTTATCACACCAAGAACTAGGCCCATGGTTGTTGACAGCCTGAGATCTGCAAACTGTGTACCCACAATTGCCCATACTTGGACTTTTGCGATTGAAGACAACAGCAATGGCCTCCAAATGGAGAGCTACTGCATCTTGGTACTCTCACCCAGAATATGCAAGATACTGGTGGTATTGCCATCATGCAACGGTTTGGATGCGAAGCCACCAGAGGCCTACGGAAAGCCCAGGGATTTCACTTTCCCATGGCTCTCCCCTCTGCAGCTCTTGGCTGGAGCTCTTGTGTTGATGAGGTTAGTGTTCTTCCGCCTTCCAAGCTCAGCACGGGGCCTGGCAGGGGCCTCCCGGGGTAGCCTAGGCATGGCAGCAGAACCCAGGTACCCACGAGAGACGGTAAAGAGACACAAAGAGGAAGAGCTAGAATCAGAGTCACAGAAATGATTGTTTGGTAATGAATGGCATTCTATAATTAATGAAGAATGATAATTTTATAAATTCATAATTATATCTGTGCTTTTAAGTGGCATATATATATACATATACATGTATATACATATACATATATATGTATTTATACATACATATATATATAAAACCTGAAGGTTGCTGAAGTGATGGCTCAGTGGTTGGGTGCTTGTTCAGTTCCTAGTTCCTACGTGGTGCTCACAACCACCCATAACTCCATTGCCAGCAGACCCAACACCCCCTTCTGATTTCTGGGCATGGTACAAATGTGATGCCCACATACATGCAGGCAAAACACTCACACACAAAATGAAATAAATAAATCTTTTAAAAAATGATCCTAGTCCCATGATAAGAGCAATCAATCCATCTGGCTGCATCTTTCTTTCTTCCTTCCTTTCTTTCTTCCTTCCTTCCTTCCTTCCTTCCTTCCTTCCTTCTTCTCTTTCTTTCTTTCTTTCTTTCTTTCTTTCTTTCTTTCTTTCTTTCTTTCTTTCTTTCTTTCTTTTATCTTCCTTCCTTCTTCTCTTTCTTTCTTTCTTTCTTTCTTTCTTCTTTTTTCTTTTTTTGTCTAAAGAGACACACTATAGTATAGATTATTTTATTTTATGCTTGAAATTAAATATTTATTCAGAATAATTTTTTAAAACAAAAATGCTAATAATTGCAAGAGTTTTGATTATTTGTACCTCTCCCCAAGACAGGGTGTCTCTGTGTATCCCAGGCTGTCTGGGAACTTGTTCTGTAGACCGGGCTGGCCTCAAACTCAGAGATTTGCCTGCCTCTGCCTCCTGAGTGCTAGAAGTTAAGGTGGCTGCCACCATGCCTGGCTAAGAATGCTGTATTTAAAAGAAATCTTGATTCTGATTCTTCCTGGCTTTGAAGCCACACTGTCCCCGTTTGAACATGTTTGTAGTGTGCCATAGGTAGCTTACTTATTATTTCCACGTGGCTTTCACTTGACTCATTTCTCTTAAGAGAGCACATAGGGAAATCATGGTGATTCACAGGTACACTGTAAGCACTGCTCACCGTTCAGACTGGCACTGGTGAGCAACAGATACCACGAGGAAGCACTGAGCAGGAAGTGCAAGTCTAATTCTGCTTTATTTCTTGTTAGTTTTCCCAACAAATGCTAAATTCTGCCATTTTTTTATACAAGAAGAGAACTTGAACTTTGAACTTTTCTGAGTAGCTTCCTGGCTTTGTAGCTATCCAGTTCCGTGCTTGTTTTCAGTTTCCTGTATATTGCTTATATCTTCTACTGCTTACAAGTGATGTTTCTTAAGAACGTATGCCCCTTGTGATAGTAAACATGGGGGCATGGGTAAGCTGGGAAGATAGCTTAGTTTGTAAAGTACCCCTGAAGAGTAAAGAGAATCCTCTGGGGCTCACTGGCCAGCCAACCTAGCCCACTTTGGGAGTTCCAGGCCAATGAGAGACCTTGACTCAAAAATAAAGTAATAGCACTTGATAACACCAAAAGATGCCCTCTGGCCTATACACACACACACACACACACACACACACACACACACACACAGATAGACATGAGTCAAAGACAAAGACAGAACATTTTAAAAACTCTGTAAAATTTATAAAAAGCATATGTTTATAAAAAGTAAAATTTATAAATATAAAATATGTTAGTTACATTATTTATATTGTATAATATAAATATATTAATTATTAAATATAAACATAATATATATTCATAAAAGTAAAAGATTTGTAAATTTTAGAGTTAAGTTCATCAACTTAAAACATTTTTAACATCAATAACAATATAATTCACTGTATTTCTTGGACCATACATTTAGATTGCCTAATATGAATCCAAATTTGATAAGTGTTTGAGTTAACTTATATTTATCTCTTTCTGTCATGAAACAATGGCACAGTTTTTCTAAGCAGCAAACAATTTGAGAACCTTCCAAGTTTTTTTAAATGGTATTTAACTCTCATAATTATTGCTGCCAATCTTATCCCATAAATCCTATAGCTTGTTATGGAAGGAGACAAGGGACAATAGCTCACATTCTGTGGTGTGCAGATTGAATATTTAAGTATTCTGCTCATTAACTCATTCCATCCATTCATCGGTCCACTTAGTGAGTCCTCTGTTTGTATGAAACACATTTGTAAGTATTGGATATACTGCAATGAGCATGTCTGACAAAGTTCATGCTCTCATAGGATTTATATTCTAATAGGGCAGTGACTATTAGAAAAAAACCATAACCAAAACCAAAAAGCAAAGCAAAACAAAATAAAGAGCTGGCCATGGTGGTGCACACCTCCAGTCCTAACATTCAGGAGGCAGATGAAAGAAGATTTCTGAGTTCAAGGCCAACCTAGTCTACAAAGTCAGTTTCAGAACAGCTAGGGCCACCCAGAGAAAGCCTGTCTCAAAAAACAAAAACAAAACAAACAAATCCTTAAGGCAATGTCCCATTATGTTTTAAAAACATACACTTCTAGGAAATTGATATTGGAAGAAACAAGCAGAAGAATGCCATACAGAATTCCTTTTTTTGGTTGAAGGTGTGTGTGTGTGTGTGTGTGTGTGTGTGTGTGTGTGTGTGTGTGTGTGTGTGTGT
>NC_034596.1:30116817-30118567 GCF_900095145.1 Mus pahari
CGACCAGGTAAGTAGCCACTGAGTCCTTGAATAGTCCAGCATTTAGGTTTGGATACTGAATGCCTCCCAAAGCCTCAAGTTTTAGGTTTGGTCTTTGGGTAATGCTATTAGGAAATGCTTGAAGGGGTAGGGCCTTGTGGTTTGTCTTTAGAACACCATTGGAGGTGTATCTTTGAAAGGAATTATACGTGATACACAAACATACATGCAGGGAAAATACATGTATACATAAAATAAAAAAATTAAATTTCAGTTATTCCTAGTCACCTCACTGTGGTTGGCTGTCTACATGCAGGCGAGTACAGGTAGGAGCTCAGGTGAGAGCCTGTGATTGGGCAGTGGAAAAGGAAGGCGGGCTGAGAATTTTAGAGGCAAGGACAAAGAGTACAGAGGGGGAGAGAAGGGAAGGATAGGAAGAGATAATATGGCACCTCTAGGAGAGGAGAGGGCCCAGAACCACACAGTCCTGGGAGCCATAAGTATCTGGGGGGATTTCTTAGATGATTTATAAATAGTAGGGTGCGTTTGCCCCATCTAGGGGAATAGCTTTTGTTTATATCAATCAAGTTTTGAGTTCATTGTGCGGGCATTTCGTGGGTTGAGAATTTACAAATATAAACCACACTGATAAATCACAAGCCTCTGGAGTTTTGATTTTACCAGGTTACAACCCGCAGCAAGAGAACTGCGAGATGGGCGGTCGCTGCATGGGGCTAGCCAGGGAGGCGGCGAGACCCCCGGGGCCAGAGAGTAACCGGTGTAGGATGGTGCCTTTTAAAAAATATTTTCCGCTACACCTCAAAAGTAATTACAGGTTTAATTTGGGGTTAGAGTAGCACCTTATACCAATTAAGTCTCCACAGATTAAGTCAGGCAAGTCTTGTGCCCCATTGTCCTGTATAGTCTGACTTGAAAGTTGGCTTGGAAATTAAGACGCTATCAAGCATAAATATTGCATCGAGGTAGGTATTGTTATCCTCAGTTTACATTTGAGGAAGCATGTGCAGAAGTGCTGAGTAATAGTGTGGATAGCTGAGCTGGAGCTTGAAGCTCCATAGCCCACTCCACTACTGTGAAATTACCCAGGCTGTCATAGCATCGGCTAACCTCAGTATTATCTCCGAGGAGTTCAGTACTGTCTCATCACTTCATCTGAGAATTAGTGGTCCCTCACCTACTTCATCTTTCCATTCACTTTTTAAATATAAAAGTTACAGGTGTATTATACACAGAAATGTGGTAACCTGTATGTACAGACAGAAAGAAACTCCAACTAGATTGAGATGAAAAAAAAAAAAAGAAAGAAAGAAAAAGAAAAAGAAACCCCAGCCAGGAATGTGAACAGAATACTAATGTTTGTATAAATAGAGGGAATACATACTTGTGTATTATGTAAACCAGAGTTCAAAAAAGAAGGCCTATTCAGATGGAGTTAAGCAATGAGTGTAGGCAGGGTCAAGAACGATCAAGACAGGGCAATGGCAGCGTCCTTCAGGAGTGGCTGAAGGGAGCTGTGAGTGGCTGGCTGTCAAAGAGAGCTCTGTGGTGTCAATCTGAGAAGGCAGGAGGAGGGAGGGAGCTGTCATCAGGGCCCAGGTGACATTATTATAGAAGTCTGCTGCCCAACAGAGGCCTCACATTTAGGCCTCACAGAGAATCACGGCTATGAATAGATCTTCATTCAGCAGTGAAGAATTCCAGGGAACACTAAAACACCTTCCCCCCCCCTCCCCTCCCCCTCCCCTTCCCC
>NC_034596.1:30118874-30121825 GCF_900095145.1 Mus pahari
TCCCCTCCCCCTCCCCCTCCCCTCCTGTTGGAGTCTCCCCTCCCTGCACTGCCCTTTGACTCTGGAAGGAGCTTGTTGGCTCTGCCTGTAGGGTCAGCTTTCTGGGCAAGAGCTAAGAAGGGACTGGTGGGAGCAGCAGAGGAGGAGTGAATGGGAATAACTAAGCACAGAAGCATGGGGTATGTCTCTGGAAATAGTCACATGAAGCTAGTTCTGGATGGACACAGATATGTTAAAAATATACCTTGTTTATTTAGGAACAGAGTTAGATTCACAAAGCAGTCATGAAATTGCACTCAGGAGGCAGAGGCAGAGACAGGCTGTGCTCTGGAAGTTTGAGGTCAGCCTGGTTTATAGACCTAGTTCCAGAGACCAGTCAAGGCTATGTAGTGAGACCCCTCTCTTTAAAAAAAATAAAAAGATCATACAGAGTCCCCATACGTCCTTTTATAATATACTTTGCATGGACATCATAAATCTGTGTGGTGCCCAACTCAGCAACAGTTTGTATACTTGGTTGTTTAGATTTCTTCATCTCATATGTAACAGAATGTTTCAGCTCCATGCACTTTTCCAAAATACCATACAGTGGGGTTGTTGTGGTGCACACCTCTGAGCCCATCACTTGTGAGGAAGAGGCAAGTGGATCTCTGTGAGATCAAGACCAATCTGGTCTACAGAGTGAGTTCCAGGACAGCCAAGGCTACACAATGAAACCCTGTCTCAAAACACACACACACACACACACACACACACACACACACACACCAACAAAAACAACCCAAATCAATCAATCAAACAAACAACCCCTCAAAATATCACATTACACTTGGTCAGCACCATTTCTTAGGCTCCTCTGGACTGTTTCTCAGAATGTCCTCATTTTTTGTGACATTAGCAAATCTAAGAACTCACTGAGTATCTCACAGGCTGTTACTCTGTTGGGAATCTATCTGACACTTCACATAGTTCAACTGAGGTTCTGCCTTCTTGAATGGAAACTCATAGAAGTCGGGCTCCATTTTCATCACACCGCACAGGGACATCCTCGCTTCTCCTTGTTGAAACTGACGTTGCAGCCCCGCCTTTGGCAAGGTTTCTGAGGTCTCTCCCTCTCCCCAGCTGCCTTCCATTCCACCCTCATTGGAAGGCAGCCCCCACTTAAGGAGCAGTGAGTTAAATTGCCCGTGCTTGAGAACAGAACGGCTATATGAAATTTTGGAATTCTTCCTCGTTTATTGACTTATTCGATCATTTACACCACCAGGGAGTTGTGCGCATTTTGTTTTATGTTTTAAATGATGACTTAGTACAATTCAAAACCAAAACCAAACCCATACTCTTCTAGCGTTGCTCATTAGGAGCTTCTTTAGTCAGCTCCTCTGTGTACCACACCAGGGCAGGGAGTATCTTGTTTATGTGTCTGAGGGGGTACTTCATTACTATCTGGCACTGTATGATACTCTAGACTTATCTTGTATGTTTCCAGTATTGTCCCAAGAGTCAGCCTCCAGTCACAAAGAGCTGACTGCCAGATGTGCTCAGAGCTACTAGAGTGTTGTTGCTTTAAGCCCTCTCAAATGATTACTCCAAGACGGGTGTGTGTGTGTTAGCCCATATTTATATACCTGTGACTGTATCTTCTATATGAGCATCATTGTCTGTTTTTAGATTTTAATATAACTACATATGTATGTGTGTACATGGTGATGATGATGATATCTGTGTGTGTGTGTGTGTGTGTGTGTGTGTGTGTGTGCCTGCTATGACTTCCATGTGGAAGTCAGAGAAATAGGTTCTGTCCTTATCCCTTTATGGAAGTTCCAGGGATCACACTCAAACTTGCCCAAATACCTTTTTCCACTGAGCCATTTCACTTCCCCTAACCATCTATTATGCTAACTATAAACTTGTACTAATGAAAAGACATCTTACTATATGGTGTTTTATACTGTCTGTCTGCACATATAACGTATCTTTATATGTTACTCCATAATTGAAGAATGACTGTGATGCTTGAAATGGCATACTTAAATGATAAATTGTATATGTATATGTATATGTGTATATATATATATATATATATATATATATATATATATATATATATTGCTCTATTGGAAAGGTGCACACATCAGGCAGGGCTGGAAAGATGGCTCAGTAGTTAAGAGCACATACTGCTCTTGCAGAGGACCCAAGTTCAATGCCCAACACAAACATTGGGTGGCTCGTGACCACCTATAACTCTACTCCACAGGAGTCCAGTGTATCAGCTTCAACAGACACCTGCACACACATGCACAAACCTACACAGAGACACATACAAATAACTTAAAATAAAACAAATCCTTTATAAAGGTGGAAATGTCAAAATTTTGTTACTCTAACTTTTAAGAACGTTAGGAGGAGGTGATTTAAAATAACTCTCACAAGTTATTCTTTCATAATGAATGGTGCTCCTGCAGGTATCCTGCAACATGGCAAAATGAGATTTTTTATTTTTTTACAATAATGTTCTTTTAAAAACTTTTAATTACATTTATTTATTTGTGTATATTTGTGCAGGTACGGAGGTCAGAGGACAACCCTTGGGAATTGGTTCATACCCCACAAGCATGTAGTTCCAGGGGCCAGTCTCAGACAGATGGGCTTAGCAGCAAGCACCTACTTACCTGCTAAGTCATCTTACTGACCCACAATCACAGTCTTAAACCTTTACCCTTTTCCTGTATTTCCCAACTTAATGAATGACATCACATCTGTCCAGTCATTAAGAGTCATCTGATTCCTACTTTCTTACCTAAATCAAACATGGTATGGGAAGGTGGAGGCAGGAAAATCAGAAATTCAAAGTCATCCTGGGTAAATTATTTTAGACGCTGCCAAGAAAGAAAGGAAGAGAAAGAGAGAGAGAGAGAGAGAGAGAGAGAGAGAGAGAGAGAGAGAGAGAG
>NC_034596.1:30122302-30127831 GCF_900095145.1 Mus pahari
AGAGAAACCCTGTCTCAAAAAACCAAAAAAAAAAAAAAAAAAAAAAAGGAGTTTCTAAGGCTATGATAAAGACCGTGGCCAAAACAACTTAGAGAGGGTGATGACTAAGATTATATCATCTGGACACAGGCTGGAGTCATCTTTGAAAGGAGGAAACTCCAGTTGAGAAAATGCTTCCATAAAACTGCACTGTAGGCAAAAATTTAGGGCATTTTCCTAATTAGTGATTGATGGGGGGAGAACCCAGCCCACTGTGGGTGGTGACATCCCTGGGTTGGTGGTCCTGGATTTTATAAAGAAAGCAAGATGCACAGGTCTGGCCCACAGCTTCATGGCAGGCCTGGGCAGAAGACAGCCAGAGGTCCAGCCCACCATTACAATGACCAAGAATGTGGTGGAGAGATGGGTCAAAGGAGTAAAGTGGTCTGTGCACTATGAAAAGAAGCAGAAGTGGAGAGAAGATGGTGGTCAGGAACAGCCTGACATGAGAGGCCTGTGCTGCCAGTGAGAGCCCCATGCAGACATCCTTGATCTGGGCTGCCTTCTGAGGCCATGTTGATATCTGAAGGATGAGATGAGTGGGCACCGCCCCTCAAGATGATGTCAGTGATGGTATGGGTTCAGAAGAGCTGGCCCTGCCCCTCATTTGGACAGCTTGGCCTCTGTGGTGTTAGCACAGGAGAGGTGGCCCCATCACTTGCCTGGGCAATGCTGGAGAGATGGTCCAGTGGTGTGGGTATAGGAGAGTGGGCAGGGTGACCAACTCAGCTACCACCTAAGCCCAGATGCACCCCATCTATCCCATCTATGAGCTGCTGGAGTGCAGGAAGGGACTGGTTCTGCAGAACCAAAGCCACAGGATCTCCATAACTCAGGGCAACATCAGGATAGCCAAGAGGAGTCCCAGTGAGGGTCCAGTGTTGGTAGTGTAGCAGAAGCCAGAGGCCCTTGAGCTGGATCTCATTGCAACAGACTCACTGCAACGGACATTTGCAAGCAAAGCTGTTTGGGCAAAAGTAAAGCTGTTTATGACCTACCACAGCTTTCAAGGCAAGAGTTTTGTTTGCTTGTTTTGTTTTGCTGTTCTTAATTTTAACCTTTTATTTACTTTGGGGGGGTTATAAGGGTGGAGGGTGGGTATGGAAGGATTGGAAGATGAGTGGGATTGGGGTACATGATGTGAAATTCACAATGAATCAATAAAAAATTATGAACTCCCCCTCCTCCCCAAAAAAAGCAGACTGAGAAAGCCACGGGGAGCAAGCCAGGAAACAGCACCCCTCCACGGTCTCTGCATCAGCTCCTGCCTCCAGGTTCCTGCCTTGCTTGAGTTCCTTCCTGCCCTGACTTTCTTTGATGAACAGTGATAGGGAAGTCTAAGCCAAATAAAGCCTTTTCCTCCCTGCGTTGCTTTGCATGGTGTTTCATCCCAGCAATAGTAACCCTAACAAGACGTGAGGAAGGGCTCTGTTTCATCCTCCAATTCCAGGAGACAGTACGTCACCGGGGGAAGTTAGGGCAGGAACTCAAGGCAAGCCCCTGGAGGCAAAGCTGAATCAGAGGCCACGGAGGAGTTCTGCTTCTGGCTTGCTCCCGATGGCTTGCTCAGCCTGCTTTGCTATGCAGCTCAGGGTTCTGGAGCGATGGCTCATCGTTGATGGTCATTCCTTGCTATTGGTACATCAAATAAGCTAGGGTATTCTCTTCAGCTAGGCTGTACCTTCGGCAAGAGCTGTTCCTAAACTCTCTTCAGGGACTTCAATCATGCTACGTGGTGCCAGCCCTCAGCTTCCATCCATGACTCCTTCAATCCTGCTGCTGTTACTGTACTTGGGGGTACATCTTCACCAGTGGCCTTTCCTGGCCTCTTATGCTGCCAAACCCCAGCTGCTTTCCACGAACCCTTCATGCCTTCAAAACCAGAATCATAAGGGTAACTCTTATATATTAACCATTTTGACTGTTAGATATAGCTTTGGGAACCATAACTTTTCTGTGCTGACCCCAAGGAAACATTTCCTAGAATATTTGGCCTCAGTGATTTTGGTCACTTCTTCTTTTTTTTTTTTTTCTTTGATTTTGGTCACTTCTTAATCATAGCTAATTCTTCAGCTTCAGTTAATCAGGATTGATTATCCCAACAAAGCAAAGGTTTGATTTTAAGTGGTTCTGATCTCTTCTTAGTTATAGCTGATTCTTCATTTCCAGCTAAACAAAACCACAGAGTCTTAATTAAAAAAAAAAAAAAAAGGTCCCGATAGAGTCCTTATGGGATTTTCAAACTCCCCCCCCACACACACACACTTGATGAGTTTGGTTTGGTGTGTTGTGTATTCAGATGCCAAGTTCTGTGCCCCATGATCAGGCTGCAGTCTGAATATGGGCATCGTACTGACCAATGTGCTAAAGAATGCTCCCCAATAATCTCTGAGTGGTGAATTAAAAGCTAGAGCCAGTGACTGAGCAAGGGCGAGAGGAAGTTAAGCCTTCAGACTGAGTGAGGGATCGCAGGCAGGGGCCCAAAGAAGAGGAGAAGGAGATTGCCATGAGGCAGGAGGGACCATGAGGAGGGACCATGAGTGTGTAGCCAAGAGAAGCTTGCTCTGAGGACACACATGGAACAGAGCAAGACTCAGTTGGCAAGTACTAGTGCACTTACCTGGTTATGAATAAACTAGTTAGGTTAAAATAGTTTCTAGCCTACCCAGGATAGTGTCAGCAGCTTGTTAATAAAATCTGATGTCTCTGTGTTGTTTACTTGGGAGCTAAACGGACAAAGTGGGGCAGAAATCCCCCATAAAATTACTATAATACTCCATGTAGCAGCACACTTGATATTGTCCTCAACGTTATTTTCTAAATTCCCACAACGGTGCATTAAACCCTGAACACTCAATGGCCTTTGCTAAGTTCCAAAGTCCTCCCCCAAAACATGATCAGATCAGTCACAGCAATACCACATGAACCTACTACCAACTTCTGTATTAGTTAGGGTTTCTATTGCTATGGTAAAAACTCCATGACCAACTACAACTTGAAGGAAAGGGAGTATTTGGCTTGTACTTCCACATTATATAGTCCATCATGGAAGGAGGTCAGGGCAAAGAATCTGGAGGCAGGAACTGAAGCAGAGACTATGGAGGAATGCTGCATACTGACTCATTCCCCATGGCTTGCTCATCTTGATTTCTTATACAACTGAGGACTGCCTGTCCAGGGCTGCCACTGTCCACAGTGAACTGCCCTCCAAAATTAATCATTAATTGAGAAAATGCCCCACAGGGCTTGCCCACAGCCCAATCCAGGGTAAGTATTTTCTCAGTTGAGGTTCTCTCTTCCCAAATGGCTCTAGGTGTGTCAAGTTGACAAAAAGTAGCCAACACTCTAACCTTTTTATAAAGATCCTTAAAATTCATGTTCATGGCCCTCTGTTCATGGTAGCCAGCAAGTGGAATGCCCAACATGAGATGGATAATGACAATGTGGTTCATAGACACAGTGTATGTGTTTTACTTTGGTGTAAAGACAAATAAAATTTAAAAATTTGAAAGACAGTAAATGAAACTGGAAAATAGTAACTGAGTGAGGTAACCAAGGTGCCACAGGTTATCTCTCCTACGTGGAGGTATAGTCCTTAAGAAGAAGTGGGGATTGGAGCCGGGCGTGGTGGCGNACGCCTTTAATCCCAGCACTCGGGAGGCAGAGGCAGGTAGATTTCTGAGTTTGAGGCCAGCCTGGTCTACAAAGTGAGTTCCAGGACAGCCAGGGCTATACAGAGAAACCCTGTCTCGAAAAAAACTAAAAAAAAAAAAGAAGTGGGGATTGGAACGTAAGAGATATGAAAATAGAGAATGCTGGAGCAAAAAGGTCTAAGTGGAAATGGGAGCAGGAAGATGGAGAAGGGGGTGTTAGCGAAAACTACAATGTAAGAAAAAGCCATATGAAAAACCTACTGTAAGACACTTTAAATATATTCATAATATACTATATGAATTTTAAGGGAAGCATTTTGCGTAGGTGGAAGCTGATGCTCCTGGAAGGTATAGGTTATTAAACAAAAATCCCAGTGTTATGTGTGACACCTTCTTATGAGTTGTTGGACAGTGAGTTTAAAGGTTCCCAAAGTAATATAAAGGTTTGATATTACCTCTAGTTGTCTCGCAGTACTCAGATACACCAATTTTGGCTGCAAAATATAGAGAAACTGAACTGGAACTAACCTAGAAATGTCTGTTAGCTACCTTTCACAGTGACAAAAGGTATTATGCAGGAAACTAACTCATTGTGGTGGTGGATTACAATGGTTTCTATTGGCTCTTATATCTAAATGCCTGATCCCCAGTTGGTAGAACTGTTTGGGAAGGACTAGGAGGTGTGACCTTGTTGAAGGAGGTGTGTCACTGGAAGTCAGATTTGTGGTTTCCAAAGTACAGGCCAGGTCCAGTTATCTACCTCTCTTTGCTCCATGCTATGGATCAGATGTAAGCTCTCATCGACTGCTTCAGTGCCATGACTGCCTGCCTGCTGCCATGCTCCCTGCCATGGGACATGGATTCCAGCCCTCTGAAACTGTCAGCTACAAAATTAAATTCATTCCTTTATAATTTTCTTTGATCATGGTGTTTTGTCACAGCAATTGTAGAGTAACTAAGACAGTCATCAATAATCTTACCTAGTAATGAGCCCTGCAAGCTACAATACTACCCTTCCAGGCAACATAGTCTGGTGGTGTAATAGTGGCGTCTTTACTGTTGGCACAACCAACCAACTACTTTCTTATTAGATTTGATGTCTATTCATGCCCGGTACTGTATGTCTTTTGGAAAGTCCATGACTGAGGAGGTCATATGCCTTAAAGTGAACCTACCACCATTGTTTTGTTAAAATGGACATGGTAGCCAGAGTGCTGGTACACACCTTTAATCCCAGCACTCAGGAGGTAGAGGCAGGTGGATATTGAGTTTTTGTTTTTTTTTTTTTAATGGTAATGGTGTCAAACTGCTGTCTAAATACTTATGTTTTTATCTATAGATTACTGCTGCTGTCAGCCTTGGTCAGAAAAGTTTCTGTTTAGAGTGGGTGACAGTTCATGTAGAAATTCATAACTCATCAAAACACAGAGAATAAGTGACTAGTGAGTCAACATCCTTCCTTCTGTGTCCAGGGAATATTGTGAAAGGAGAGGCAGAAAGAATATAAGAGACAACAGTGTAAAGGAGTGCTGTGGATGGCTGTCCTGTGGCTATAACAGGGTGCTGAACACACCAACTCACAGCAGCAGTGTTGAGCAACACTAGGCTCACTAATGCTCTATAGTGAGTGGGGATGGGTCTCTAAGTAGCTCTCTGAGTAGCAGTAGACAGTTCATGGTCATTGGTCAAAGAGAAGTAGTATTCCTCCTCGCTGTTGTAGCCACTGATAAATTGCCCTTGCTTAAATGCTCTCTCTCTCTCTCTCTCTCTCTCTCTCTCTCTCTCTCTCTCTCTCTCTCTCTCTCTCTCACACACACACACACACACACACACACAC
>NC_034596.1:30127853-30136002 GCF_900095145.1 Mus pahari
GGGGGAGAAGAAGAGCGAGAGGGAGGGAGAGAGGGGGGAAGGGATGGGGAGGCAGAGGAAAGTAGGAGGGTGACTTGTTGGGGAGAAGAGGAATTCAGTGGAGAGGGAGGGGATAAGATGATAATGGGGAGGAATATGGCCAAACCACATTACGTGTGTGTGTGTGTGTGTGTGTGTGTGTGTGTGTGTGTGTGTAATTGTAATGAATAAATACAAACATTCAAACAGGAAAAAAGAATGTTTCAGAGTCAGACTGAGTTTCAGTTCTGTTAGTTCTACATCTATGACCTTGGAGAAGTTATTTATCTTCCTTTGGCCTTAATTTTTTCATCTTAATTTAAAATAAGACTATGGGAGAATAATGCTTACCTCATAGCGCTAGTGTGAGAATTAGAGGCAATGCCTGGCACACAGTAAATGCTTGATAAGTGTTAGCTATTAAAATTGCATTCTAGAGCTCCGTGGGACTATGGGAGTTAGGTCCTGGTGTATTTTGAGCTTGATTCCAGAAAAAGGTACATGAGTGTATGTATATATGTTATTTGGTATTGCCAGGAATAGCTAATTTTATCTGTCAAAATTTTCTTCCTAGCACGCTCTTTTGAGTCACTGATTTGGCTTTTAAGTAAGCTAAAGGTTGCTAATTGGGAGAACAGCCAGGCAAACTTACCCACGGCTTCTGAGTCACATGTTGAACAAATCTGGCAGCGTAAGCATCAGGCTGCCTTCTGTTTCTAATCACTTTTCTTCCTAATTTAGTTTCTCCCAACCCAAAGGGATTATAATTTATTTTCATTGCAGAAACCATGAAGATGTCACAGGATGAAAATTACTTCCAAGTGGATGGAACCCATATCTGCTGAACACTGCCCCTGACTTCAGTTCTGATCAGCAGGGACCCTTTTCATTGAACTGAGATATGTCACTGATCTAAAGCTGCTGAAAAAGTTTCAACTGCGCAAGCCTCTTTCCTCACAGGTATCTCTGAAAGTCTAAAAATTAAAATAATAAAAAAAAGCATGGGTCAGCAACTAGTTTTCAGAAGAAACCTTTTGTTTGTTTTTTACAAGGTGTTTATTTTATGTTTACTTATGTGTCTGTGTCTGGGTGTTATATGTATAGGTATATGTGTGTGTGCAGATACAACGTGGCTATCCTGCATGTGGGAACCAGAGCAGGGCACCAAGTGTCCTGGGCTATTGCTGACTTACTCCCATTGAGCCTAGAGCTAAGCTGATGGCCGGCAAGCCCCAGAGGTCCTTCCACTTCCTCCTTCTACCTCCCCGAGTTCTTGGGATGCAGGTACCTGTTCACTCACACCCTGTTTTTAACATGGGTGCTAGGGGCTTTAAGTTCAGTTCTTCACAGGAGCACAGCAAATAAGCTCACCCTACTGAACCCTCTTCCAAGGCCTCTTCCTTAACAGAATGACCACTTTCACTTACACTATTTTGTTCTCGCCCCGCTGTAGAACTCTGCCCATCGGAAAGGATACGGGTTTGCTGTGTTCAAACCAGAGAAGCCATGATTACTCATGAGGCTTCCAGAATCCCAAAACATAAAAACTATTGACATTGTTGGTGTGTGTGTGTGGGGGGGAACGGAGAGTCCTTCATAGCCCTAAAGTGGAGCATGCTCTTATAAGTCACCTTTCACGTATACTCTTGAAAAGAAATTATATAAACTTTAGGTTAGGTTAGGTTAGGGTTGGGGTTGGGGTTGGGGTTGGGGTTGGGGTTGGGGTTGGGGTTAGGGCTAGGGTTAAGGTTAGTTCCAACAAGTTAAACTTGATGGAATTGTTTCAAAGTGCTAAAAACAAACAATAAGAAATAAAAAGAAACAAACAAAACCCTATACAAACAACAATAACAACAACAAAAGCTCACAAAAAAAATGGGGCCCTGTTCAAGTCACTTTATGGTGAATGTGTCAAAATCTGTGCTGAGCAGGAGTTCCTATGGAAAAAATGACCAGCAGTCAAGTACAGTGAGTGTGAGCCTCTGTAATCCTGTAGAGGAGTGCCTCTCAACCTTCCTAATGCTGCAGCCCTCTCACAGAGTTCTTCATGTGGTGACCCTCAACCAAAAATGAATTCATTGCTACTTCATAACTAATTTTGCTACTGTTAGGAGTCACAGTGTAAATATCTGTAGTTTCTAATGGTCTGAAGCAACCCCTGTGAAAGTGTTGTTCAACCTCCAAACGGGTCTCAACCCACAGCTTGAGAACTTCTGCTTTCAAGAAAGAACGGTAGTTCACAGAAGGCGTGATTGACAGACAGGACAGTTGAAAAGACCATGTTTGTTCCATGGGTGGGCAATTATCCCTCCAGAGCATGCTGCATGTATTTCTCCCTCAAGGGAGCACACGGGTGCTTTTAGCAGCCAAGTATGGTCAGGGCAGAGACAGCACAGGCACATGGCTTGTCAAACTCAATCAACCAGCTCCATAGGAGTTATAGCAGGCCACAGCTTGTTTGCTCTCTTTTGGCCTAAGTCCAGCCAAGCAGTACAATCTAGCATCATTGATCGCCATGGATACGGGGAGCCCTGTAGCATTTCCTTGGATAAGGAGACAGAAAGACTCAATAGAAAATGACTGTGCTTCAGAATGAGCTAAGGCAAATAGCTTTCCTGCTGTCCCCAGCATTGCTCTTTTGAGGGAACAAATGACTCAAGCAACAGGGTCTCCTCCTTGGACCCCCTACCCTGCCGCATTCCTTTAGCTGCTGAATCCCAAGACCAGTGAGTGGTTTTTGTTTTTGTTTTTGTTTTTTCTTGGAACAAATGGTGGTAGGCCTTCAGAGATCCTGCAAGCCTTCTGTATAAAGATTTCATTACATAATGCTAACTCAGTTTTCCAGATTTAGAGAAATGTTTGAGAGATGTACAAGTACACAGAAAGAAGTGGGTCCAGGAAACCAGTCTACACCGGGTGCAGGCGCAGCTGTGAAACTCTTGGGGGAATTATGGTTTGCAAGGCACATAAGATATCTGACAGGGTGACAGAAAAACAAATCAAAACAAAACAAAAAACAGCCTATGCTTGTGAATGTAAAAACGTGTTAGGAATTCAAATTCAGAAGGTATCCTGTATGGGTGGGGAAAGGCACGTTCACAAAAATGAGATTGTTTGTGCCAGGAATGATTTATATCTCTATGAGGTATTAGTCAAGGAGGTCACAAAACATTCATTCCACAGGGGATTTACCTCCCTCTGAGTTATTGGTTAAGGAGGCCACACCCATAGAGGCCCCTTGCTATGATACAAGTCATGACCACTGGTATCGGCAAAACCCTATTGTAGAAGAGATTACACCCTTTGTAAAACAGGGGAAAATCAGGCTAGAACTGATCTATATGCTCCCCTTTTGCTTGCTAGAATTTGTAGCACAAGAAGACTCTATGAAGGTGGCCAAAGAGTTACTGCTAACGATCATTCCTGGCTATGGACCTTATATGTTAACCAGATAAGATGTACCCACTTGTACAACAGTTGTGGGGGACAATCGACTATTTTCCAACTGGGTTTAAGGCCCACTCTACAGGTGAGAATGCACAGCTGGTGCTATAACCAAAAGCAAAAGCCTGTGGCTGGGGAAATTTGAGGCCCCACCAGGGAAGCTGCTGCTATTGTTTGCTGAATGGATGTGATACGCCTGTCAAACTGCTTTCTAAACATTTGCGATTACACTCATAAATTACCGTTCCTGTCAACATTAATGGAAGGAATTTTTTTTTCTACTTTTTTTTTTTTTTTTTGCAGTGGGGGCTAGTTACTGTGGTGACGCACAATTAGTCAAACTGTTGAGGGTGTTTGTTGCTGTGGGTTGTAATGTTGCTTGGCATAGCAGCCTGTGGAGCAGAGACAATCGTGTGCCAGTATCACCTTTCCCAAAGCTCAAGGAACACTGAAGAAGAAGGTCAGGAAGGAATGTAAGAGCTGAAGGAAGGGCTCTAGTGGAACTATCCCCTGGGGATGGCTGGCCATCTGGTTTTAAACTCTGAGAAATTGTGATTGACTATAGGAGACACAAGATTCATGCTCCCCCCCCCCCCAAAAGGAAGGAGGGCTCATAAGGCTCCTAGACCAGGAAGACCCTCCTTCCCCAAAGATGTATAACATTTTTTGGGGGAAGTAGCCAAAACTTTCTTGGTGGCCTAAGTTGACCATGCTCTGGTAAGTTAACTCCTCACCTACCCTCTGACAGGTAACCCAGGAAACTTGCTGCTTCACCAAGCTCTATATGGATGTAATCACTTCTTTGGTCTATTCTCTCTGTCAGAGATGACCAGAAAAATAAAAAGTCATTTAACACAACATATACATAGTGGTTTTTTACACAGAGACATTTGTCCCTGCTTTGAAATTCCTATAAAAAAAAAAAAAAGAGTTGAATCCAGAAATGCTTTCTGTCAGCTTTAAAACCTATATCTTGTAAAACAATAAAACTCTTAACAAAAAAAGGGGGGAGGTGCCGTTTATCTAAGTTCTATACATTAGGCCATCTCATAAACCATCTTACCCCATTAAATCCCATAGCTATATACCATTTGTACTGAACACTTTTCCTTGGAGATTTTACTGTGTTTCATGTCTGCTGCAGACTTTAGAGCATCGATTCCTTCTTTGTGTAAATATCCAATACAAATATGTTTCTTGGGCCAGACAAATGGTTCGGTCATTAGAAGCACTTAGGACTCTTCCAGGGAACCTGAGTTTGGTTCCCAGCACCTACAATAGGTGCTCACTGCCACCTGTAACTACAGCTCCATGCAATTCAACAACCTTTCTGGGCTCTGCAGGTACCACACACACACACACACACACACACACACACACAATTTTTTTTATTAAAAATATGTTTCTTAAGGGTTAAAGATTATATCTTTAACTTTTGACTCTATCTTCTCTCACAATTATAATGAAGTAATAGTTATTTGTTATATCATTCTGACAATTAAACATAATGGCAAACTCTCTGGACCATGGTAAGGTGTTCAATACAACTAAGCAATTCCTTTCTCTTCTTTATCACTTTTTTTTCTCCCATGGTATCTCACTGGATATTCAGAATATCTCACAGGAGATTCAGAATATAGTATCGGATTTCCTGCTCAATCACCCCTTAAAGAATGCAGGACGCATCTCTTCCTTATGACTCATGCTCCTTGCCTGCAAACTGGAGATGGCACTAGATCTTACTTCATCATGTTGCTGCAATAATCAAATAAGAGTATCAGGTAAGACAGTCAGAACCTAACACATAGTGGGGATTCCAGAAATGTCAACTGTTATTATCTCAATGATCCGTGTCTAGTAGGTGCCTAATATATATTTTGAGCTGAAAAAAACAACTCTTCATTTAGCTTAGGTAGCATTGGTCATTGTTCTCTCCCCAGTCGCCTTCTTTCCTAGTTAATCTGCCAAGTTATCTTGCACTTGGGTTGGGTGAATGACTCACTAGAACAGGTCCAACTTTTAAGTTGTAGTGTAAACAGTTGAAGGAAAAGCCAGAATGAATTATTAAGTAGATTATAGGCAGAGGAAAGATGTTTAATGTGAATGAGAGGTTTGTAGTGGTAAACATCTTAATCAAACCTTAGGGTTCTAAAAGATAAAGTTTCATGTTAATGCAATGTTGATGCAATTGCCTCAGGAATAAACAGAAATGCTAAAACAGGGTGAAAAAAAATCAATATCTATTTTGTTTCTTCTAAAGAGCTAATATGATTAACATCTCATTAATTTGTGTAATGCTTCAAGAAAAGTATAAGGTACTTAATTCAAACATGTTGCTTTGTAAAATTATAATATAGGGAACTGTAATCTCTATAAGAGTGAATGAGCTCTACCCCAGTCCTTAGCTCCTGTTCTCTGTCCCTCTTTCCAAAGGCATCAATTTTCAAATCCTTCAGCTGATGCTTAGATGCATTTGTCTGTATCTCTAAATAATTTATTTTTTGTCTTACTTGTGAGATGAGGGCATGGCTATGTCCTGTGCTTCTTCCATTATGACCAAATCTCTGAGCACTCATCGCTGTCCTCTCCATAGAAGATCATAACTGGGGCTAGATCAGTGATACATCACTGGGAGTCTCAGAATGGGGGCTGAGGTAAGCCGCTGTTACGGTTTACTTCCTAGTCTTGTCTGTTGCTCCACCTTGACGCTTCCTGATTGCACTTGTCTTTTTCCCACATGTCCTCATCAGGTATTTGATCAACATCTCAACGGGAGAGTTGCCCGCGCTGCTGCCAACAAAGACCTCCCTTTACCAAAATCCTGTAAGAACCTTTCCTCCTCAGCTGGGTGAATTTCCTCTTCCTTGGTTTCAGTGTGCCTCTTTCTTGGGGTATTCAAACTTTTAGATGGCGCACATCTTCCACCCACTAGCTTCCTTGAGGAAGGCTGTATAGGAGGTAAAATTTGCACATGCATACGCACACTCACACGCACACGCACACACACACACACACGCACCCGCTGTTCTAAAATAGCATATAACGTGTTAGATATAATTTTAATGTTTGTGAACTAAGTATTTTTGTGGTTCTCCTTCCTCCCATCTCTCTCCAACCCCCTGCTACTCCTGTTTCCTCCTTGCAGCCACCTTCCTTGTTCCTCTTTCATGTCCCATATGCCCTTTGCCTATCCCTCATTCTTCCCTATCACCCGTTTTTACTCTCTCTTGGTCTTTCCAGATTTTTTTAGACTTTACCTATACTTTGTTTACATATATATTTATAGCTTAGAGTCTTCAATAAAGCAGAACATTCAGTTTTTGTCTTGAGTTGGGATGATAGGAGGTAAAAGTTTTGTGAACCTGTAGGTCTAAACTTTTCCTTATTCTTCACTCATACTTGATTGGTAGTTCAACTATAGAATATGAGTTTTCTTCTTCAGAATTTTGAAAGCATTACTTTATTGTCTTGAATTTCAAAGCTTACAGAATGTACTTATATCTCCTGGACATTTGTAGAACCTCACTGAATCCGGTTCACTAGTATGGATCTATGTAATAGTTTGGAATGTATTTTCTCCAAAATTCAGTTGTTGAACTTAATGACTAATGTGGTAATATTATTAACTCTTAATGACTAATGTGGTAATATTATTAACTACACTCTTTAAGTAGTAATTAGTTAATGGGAACTCTTCCCCCTCATGAAGGGATTAGATGACGTTATACGAGTGTTTAAAGGAGGAAGAAATGCATATTTCTTGCTTTTCTGCCTTCTTCTGAGAGAGGACACAGTATGTTTCTTTCTAGAGGATCCAGAATCAAGGTCTTGTCTTAGAAGCAGAAAGCAGCTCTCACCAGACGCCAAAGCTGCTGGCACCTGTGTTAGGAACCAGGTGCCCCTGCCCCTAGCCTACCTTCAGGGACTCAGTGCCAGCTGCCAAGTCATCACCAGCCTCCAAATGCCACATGTATGCCCCTTAGAAGGTCCCTGCCATTATGGCTCTGTCTTTCCCATTCTCTCTCCCCTCCCTCTTCCTCTGTCTGTCTGCCCCTCTGTCTCCCAGTATCTTTCTTTCTCCTCTATCTTGGCTCAGAGGCAGCCTCTGTATATTCCACCTCCAATAAATCTCTTGGGTGAGATTTGTTGCTTGTTATCTGCCTCTGCAGAAACCCTAACAACCTCTATCTTGGATCTCATAGGTGCCAGAATGGTGGGTAATGAAAAGTTTTAAATATGGTACAGTCTCTGTTGTCTTCCTACAGAACACAAATGGCCCAGGGTGTTCTATTTGTGCTGAGGATCTACTGGGCCCTCCACTCCCCCCCCCTGCCCTCCACCAAGTTCTCATTTTTATGTCCCGATGTTTATGAGTGAACTGAAATAAAAATCCACAGCCTATGTTGTGTTTTATAAAAAACAGAAGAGTCAAGGGTGTGTTTGATAGAAGTGAGGTGTGGTGAGGTGGAAGAGGGTGCCTCTGTGGGCCCATGCTGAGGCATTCCCTCCTCCCCCTCCCCAGGTACAAGCCAACAATGGATATAGTATGGAAGCGAGTTTATTTAGGGCATGGGAAGTGAAGTTGGGAAGGAAGAAAGAAGAAGAAGAAGAAGAAGAAGAAGAAGAAGAAGAAGAAGAAGAAGAAGAAGAAGAAGAAGAAGAAGAAGAAGAAGAAGAAGAAGAAAGA
>NC_034596.1:30136132-30140280 GCF_900095145.1 Mus pahari
GGAGGAGGAGGAGGAGGAGGAGGAGAGGGGTGGGGAGGTGGTAGGCCAGGAACACATGGAGAGAGAAGAGGAGGAAGGGGAGAGAGGGAGAAAAGGGTCAGAAAGAGAAGGGGCAGACATTAAGAGAGTGAGAGAGTAAAAGACCAAGGAGGGGACAAGCTGCCCCTTTTATAGTGAGTCAGGTATACCAGACTATTACCAGATAACTGTGGCTGGAGCCTAGAAGGAATGCTAACAACCTATAAAAACCCTGGGACCTTTTTCTTCATACATACTATTTTCAGCACATTAAAAAAAAATTAAGACAAAAGCTATGTCAGCTTTGCTCCAGTCTCTTCAGGATTGAATTCCTTACCACTCATGGTTAAAATGAGAGGCTCAAGAGCTACCTGGAAGTTCTGAATGAGTGCTTGCTCACCATGAGGTTTCCAGTAGGGTGAGCTGCCTGAGGCCTGTTGTTGGAGAAATTCCGGGCCCTCAGTATCAACATATATGTGACTATCTCTAGGTATTTCCTCTTGGGTTTACTAAAGCCCCACTAGAAAGCATTTATTTGGTTTTGAGCTTGGAGATGGGGCACTGACTATCACCATTCTGGTTGAGAAGGAAATCCTGAATTTAGAATATATGCATCATTTAATTCCTTCTTTTTCTTAAAATAGACTTCTGTTTTCTGCTGGGCCCAGGAAGTGAGACACCCAATAGTCTGAAGGAGGAGGGGGGCGTCCAGGGATAACACTGCTTCCTAAATAGCTTTTAGTCAAGCTGCTTTGTTCTTCCAGGGGTTATACCATCAATGCCTGTGTTTTAGTTGGTGCTTTAAGCTGAACTAGTTCTTGGCTTTCTGAAAGAAGAGGCTTCCATCTTTCATCAGTATTACTTCTTTATAATTTCAAGACAGTTGGTGCTGGGTCTTCTCATGTTCACTTTAACTGTGTTCTAGGCCTTCAAACAACCCCTTTACTGTGTTTTAGAAGTCAGAGTTTATGTTCAACCAGCCATTCCTGGTGAATTCTATTTTCTTTAGGTAAATATCCCATATGGGTGTTTTCTAGTGCTTGTTTTGCACGTCTCTGTGTTTGAGAAAACCACAGGCAGCAGAAGCTGGTTATGTAGAGATGGAAGGATTTTTTTCCCTTTCAATTCAGCTTCCTTTCTTCATAGTTCAGTTAAAAATAAAAATCTTCTCAGTCAAGAAACAGGAAGTTATAAAAATTTGACTACAAAAAGCATTGTCAAAAATACCAGTTTTGAACTATCATGAAGAAATGATATAGATATGTTTAAATTGATTTAAACATTGAATAGTGTCTGTATAAAAGGAATGTATAAAACATTGCAGTATATAATTATGCATAATTTTAAATTTACTTTAGTTAGGATAAATTTAATTTAAAAAGACATGAAGAAATTTAAAAGAATAACTATAGGGCTGATGAGATGGGTCAGCAGGTATTTGCTATGAAACCTGATGACCTGAGTTTGATCTTTGGGACACACATAGTGGAAGCAGAGAACCAAATCTTACAAGTTGTCCTTTAAATCCCCAAAGTATACCGTAGTTGGTCTCAGCTACTTTGTGGGTTCTTTTTTCCTACCTTTCTCCACTCCTTTTCTTCCAACTTTCAACTCCCTAATACTAGATAAGAGAGATAAAGGGATAGAGGAGAAAAGAAAGAGCTCCTTGAATAAAGTCAGAGGTAGGTAGATGTGGTGATTTGAATATGCTTGGCCCAGGGAGTGGCACTACTTAGAGGTGTGGCTTTGTTGGAGGATGTGTAGTGTGTGTGTGTTGGGGGGCTTTGAAGCTCCACCCAGTACCTAAGAGTTACTCTTCTCCTAGCAGCCTTCAGGTGAAGATGTAGAACTCTAAGCTTCTCCTAAGCCATTCCTGCCTGGATGATGTCATGCTCCCACCTTGATAATGGACTGAGCCTCTGAACCTGTAAGCCAGCCCCAAATAAATGGTGTCCTTACTAGAGTTGTCTTGGCCATAGTGTCTGTTCTCAACAATAAAACCCTAAGACAGTTGGAAAGGGGGTAACATTATCTTTAGACTACTTCCTGTTGATTAGAGGTGTTGAGATCTTTGAGCAAGTCTGATCTTTATTTTCATGATATCTAACTTCTAATTCTTGTTTCTTCTTTGACCATGACTACTATCAAACAGCAACCAAGCAACAATTCCCCAACAACAACCTTTCCTCTCAGGGTCCTAGCATTTATATATTCTCTGAAAAGTTCCCAGAATTCCAAATGTCATGCAACTGCAGAAGCTATAGCTGGCAAAATCATGCCCCTGCTAGAGCATGAGGCAAATCATAGTCAGCTGCTGTAGACAATCTGAAGCAGCCTCATAGCCCACAGCTGAGATTAAAATGAAAACATATTCTTACAATATTTCTGTATTTTTAAAGAAACAAAAATTCCAGAATTCTCACTACAGTATACTCTGGTATGTGCATACCTATAACACAAACACACAGTTGCATGCACATACATATAAAGAAAAATAAGTGTAGTAAATATTAAAAACAAATTAATAATTACAAATGAATTTAGCATTCAAATAACTTTGTGCCACAATGGTGTTCACCTCCAATTTATCAGAACCTGGATTTTAAGTTACATGGTATGGTGATTTGAATGAGAACACTAAGCAATAGAACACTAAGACAAAAGTTGGTACCAATCAGCAGGGTATTGCTGTGTCAAGCCCAACCATACTGCCTTTTTGCAGAATGTGAATTTTAGATTAAGAAAGCAGTTTAGTACTTACAGTGTGGCTTAATGGGACATACTTGTAGTAGCAGGGAAGACAATGGTGTTGAGAGCTGGCCTAGTTCAAGAGGTTTCAGAGGAGAATAATGCTAATAATTGACCTAAAGACCATACTTGTAATATTTTGGCAAAGAATGTGGCTACTTTCTGCCATTGTCTTAATAATCTGCCTGAAGCTAAATTGAAGACTTTTGGATTAATGGCATTGGTAGTAGAGATTTCAAGACAACCTAATACTGACTGTGTCAATATTAGGAAGGAAAAATATGAAATGTATAGTTTGAGGAGAAAAGGAGTATCAAGAAGTGTAACTGTGGAAGGAGGCAGAAAAATTCAGGGAGAGAATGCTTCAAAGGCTTGCTTTATCGTTGGCTAAGATGGAGAGAACCAAGGCCTTTGGGGTAGCCTGGCTTAGCCTGATAAGACTAATTTTGGACTTCTGACCTTTAGAATGTCAAGATAATGAATTTATGTCTGTTTTGAATCACTAAGTTTGGGTGTATCTATATCAACAATAAGAAATAAATATGCTTATTATAAATCAAAAGTGCAATTCAGGTTTTCAGTGTTAACTGCATTCATTTTACTTTCCCGTTTTCTACCTCTAGGAAGATTTACACGGAGGCAGTTAAGTTTAAGCTCATCCTGGATACAAACATCCCTTTGGGTGCTGAAGTGGTACTGCATCGGAGGCATAAAGGGGAAGCCAGATTGCAACCAGGAAAGATTTTTGATTGTGGGGAGCCGTCCTCACAATCGCCATGGCAAGATGGCGCTGGCATCCGGTGTTCTAACTGGTAAACAAGCGGTCTGCGCATGTGCAGGGTAAATTTCCATCCCTTGTGCCCTGCCTGTCCTGTGGCGTCATCTGGGCCGATAGTGAGCAGCCAACCAGGGAGCTACACGTCCTAAGGGGAGAACATTTCCTATATAAGGGAGAGGGTTTTTCACCTCGGGGTCTCTGCTTTCGAGCCTCTCGAGACGCATTAAAGCTTTACTGCAGAAGGATCCTAATGATGTGTCGCGTCGTTCTTGCTGGCGAGACGATAGCACATCGCATTGATTAACTGCCCTAAAAGATCTTAGAAGTATCAGAATTTCTAAAGTTCTAATAATTTGTTGTCATTTCTGAGTAAATCCTCATTCATGCTTTATTTTGTTTAGGTAATTTTCTGTTGATTTTTGTTGTTTTGCGACAGGGTCTTGCTATGAAGTCCATATTGTAAGTTGAGCCTTAAATTTTTTATCCTCCTAGGTCACCCCCAGGACTAGGACTAAAGGTCTGTGCTATGCACTCAGGGTTCAAGTGTTAACTATTCTAGGTCACCAATGTGTTTGTGTGTGTGTGTGTGTGTGTGTGTGTGTGT
>NC_034596.1:30140307-30156714 GCF_900095145.1 Mus pahari
GAGAGAGAGAGAGAGAGAGAGAGAGAGAGAGAGAGAGAGAGAGAGAGAGAGGCTCTTCCAAAATATTAAATATATCAATGTGATCTGAAGGTAAATACACCAATGTTCAAAATAGGGGCTGATTAATATTTTGTGATTTGTCAAAATTATACCACATCCTGTCATAATCTAGAGACAATATATTGCTGAAAGATACATCTGAACAGAATTTAACTAGGTAAACAATTATTTCACACCTAATCCAAGATGGTGCTGTGCTTTGTGTGGAATGGAACAAGACTGGCAGGCAGAGGGCTGCCCACAGTTTGGAACAGTCATCATAAATTGCTTAGCATTTTCATCATAGTGTATTTTTATTACATGGAACTAGGGGTCTACATTTCCTACCAGTTTTAATACAGCTCAGTTATATAGCTCAGGCTGGCCTCAAACTAACCCTCTGTCTCGGTCTTCCCAGTGCTAGGGTTATAGGGGACTCTGCCATGTATCTCTAGAATTTTTTTCACTTTCACAACTATTCTATAAATTGTAAGGTTCTATTTTATTTTTTTAAAATAACAGTTTGACACTGGACATTTAGTTTGTCACCAGAAACTGTTTGAAGTTCTTTGTGTATGGAGTCATATATTATCAGGAAGTCTGTGATTTAGTCTTAATCACTTTAAAAATAGAATGGTAAAATAGGATTGGAACCCAGGTGGTCACTGTATGTTATAACTCGTGTCCTACAGATTCCAGTATTGGGGGCCAATACAGAATATCCAGGGGCTAAGTATACTGTGCCAGGTGACACTGGGCCTCAACCTTTTTCTGATTTCATGTTCTAAGTGGTTATGTTCTGTATCATTGCTAACCCCAGTGCCTAGGCAATTTGGGAAATTCCTATCCATCAGATGATTTTTTTTAACCTATCAAAAATAGACTGTAAACATTTGTAGAATATTTGATATAGAGTCAGTATCAAACACAAGCATGATCTCATTTTTTAAGTATTTATATATTTACATATGTGAACTAACCACTGATAACATTTCCCTGAAATGTCTCTATTTTCTATATACTGGTTTTGTTTTAAGAGGAAAACAATTAACTTGACACAAGTTGTTCATATTCCATTCAGTGGGCTTCTGTGGAAGATCACTCCAGGAAGCCCTCAGCTAACAAGTGGTGCTCCAGGCATCACTGTGCTCCCGGAAGCTGGCAGCCCTTGCAAGAGACAAATTATTTGCTGGGCGGTGCTTCTGGGAGAACAAAGATTTCTGAAGGAGTGTTAGATTCTTGGAGCAATCTGCCTAAACCACGAAGACATTGGGGATGGGGGTGGGGGGTGGGGGTAGGGGTAGGGGGCAGAGCCTAAGCTTCAAACACTTCCTTTGTTCAAATCTAGGGAGAATGCTGATCACCAAACCCAGGCAACAACTTTTTCCCAGTTTATTGGACTTACACATCATACCTTTCATCTGGTACTTGTAGTGTTGCTGTCCTTGTGGTGCACATGACACTAAACACAAGAGACAGACCATGTTTTTTTTCTCTTGTACACTCCTGTGGTGTGAAGCACAGAACAGTAGGCTGGATAATTACATAATGCTAATGACTATCAATAAAATAAAATATAAAACAATGAAAAGTCTTGGGGGAGGGCTATAATTTTTAAATGAGATCCTCAAATAAAAGACAAGATACAAACAAAAGCTGGTGGCTTTGTGTATTATATATGTGTGCACACCCCGCCCCCCCGCCCCCATGTATAGACATGTATTGCTGATGTTAAGGATGTTAGGGAAGACAAAGATATCTACGGTTACTCATTTATTCCATCATGTACTGAGCAGAACTTCAGGACGGGTGTGACACTGTTAGCGACACAGCTTCCATTTATCTTGCTCCTCTCTTCTGAATGCGCCCAATGTCATAATCTAAGATAGCAGTGTTTTAGGAAACAAGACAGAGGAAGGAAAAAAAGCTGGCCCGGGTGACACAGACATTTTTGATCTGATTCTGCCGTAAATGGATACCCTGTGCACAGCAGAGTAAGTTAGCAGTATTTCTGGCCTCCGCCCATCAGGACACCGTAGTTTTGACAACCAAGAATGTTTTTAGGTATTGCCAAGTGTATTAGAGTATTCTCCCTTTCCCTTAAGCAACACCCACTGTGTTTAGAAATTGTTAGTCATTGGTGGATCATCTCAGGCAATACACATTGCAATGAAAATAAGAGTTAAGAAGCTAGAATACAACATTTTGCACATATGCAAAAGTCCTGTGAGGGAAAACCTGTGACCTGTACTAAGATTAAAATGCTGGTGTGTTTGCAGGGTAGGAGCACTTGTCAGGAACAGGTTGGAGGCCTGGTGAGATCCTGGGGGTTTAATCTTAAGTGCAATGAATAACTGGAAAAATTTGAACTATAAATGACTAGATTTTCTTTTTCAGTTAGGTGGCTACCAAGTGTGCATATATGAGAAAATTAAGAGAAGGTACAAGGAGACCAAGAGGCTGACTGAACTGTGCAGGGATTCAAGAATCAGGACAATAACTATGTCCCTGGAAGTGCTTCTAGTCCCTAAAGTGGTGGGATAAATAACCACGGGAGAACGTGGACCCCAAGAGATAAAGTAAGAATGCGGTTACAAACGTTGGGGTCAAGGATAAAACAGGACAATTACCAAGAAAGACTCCAGTCAACTCTACTGAGCTGCTCTGCTTAGCACGTGCTGCTGCTTAGAGACCAGAGCATCAGGCAAATCATAGGTAAAGAGAAAGAAAGTTTGACAAACTTACATGACTATGATGAGAAAGGCAAAGACAGCAAGCAGCCTGAGGTATCCCAGCACTTGGGAGGCAGAGGTAGGTGGATTTCTCAGTTCAAGGCCAGCCTGGTCTACAAAGTGAGTTCCAGGACAGCCAGGGCTATACAGAGAAACCCTGTATCTCAAAAAAAAAAAAAAAAAAAAAAAAGACAAGAAAAAGAAAAAAGAAAGAAAGAAAGAAAGAAAAGAAAGAAAAGAAAGAAAGGAGGCAGAAGGAACAAAGGGCTCTCTGGTGCCTATTAGCACACCAAAGTGCATGCTGGCCTCCTGGCAGGCTTCATGAGAGTCCTGCCCAGTTCCAGTCTGCTGGCCATACTCAGACTACTACTTTTTGCTCTAGACTCTTCTAGAAGCCTCTGGCTGCTCTCTCCCTCATACCTACACTAACCCCCCTCCCCCCGTCCTAACCAAACCTGCAGCGGTCACATACCAGTTTACTTATATATCTGTGGCACCGTTTAAGGGTTAGCAAACTAAACTAGTTTGTAAAGTAAGGTAAGCAATCTCCAGGGAACTAGGATACCTGCACTGTCAGTTCCTAAACCTGACTCTGACTCTCCTTTCTATTGTCCCTCAGGAAAATTCCTCAACTTTTTGAGTTATCCAATTACAGATCTGTAAAATTGAGAGTTGAGGTCTAAGATCCCCTAAATGTAAACTTTAAAGTGCTTTTCTGGTGAAACTTTCAAATCCATGAATTTGTCAAAGAGAATTTTTCTACACTACACTATAGGATAACTTTGAGAATCATGTTAGTTTCTATAGTAACCCTTATCTAAATAATAATAGTCTCAATTTGGAAATGAAGAAAAGGAGTCCCAGTGAATCTGAGTAACTTGTTCAAGTCACACGACTAAACCTGCACATGGTGAACCTGGGATTAGCTCTGGCTCTAAGTCTAAAGCTGTGCACTTTCTCTCGGATTTAATGTTATTCTGACATTAGAGCTGATTTCTGCAGAGTAGCTCAGTGTCTATACTTACCAAGTCGCTCTCATGCTGACATTTCTAAGTGTAGGGTTTGAGAAGTCATGTGCTCAGTTTCCTCTCATTCAGCAAGCTCTCTCCTTGTTACCTCTGGTGGTGTCAGCCCACATGGTGTAACTCCCGTATTTTACCCCGGAGAGTGTCTTCTTCATGTCTGTTTTCTAGCACTAAATCCTAACTTTTATCTGAAATACAATTATGTATTACTCATTTTACCCACTTTGCAATGAGAACAATTAAATATACATAGAATTGGCATTAAAATTATAGATAAAAACTAGAGAATAAAAACTCCAATTATTATTTTGCATTTTCTTTTATATTTAAGCATTTTGAGACAAGTGGCTTTTCACAGTTAAACACTGAAATAACCTAAATCATACTATTACAATCACTACTTCTACATGAATATGTGCATGAAAACCTGTATTTAACTTGAGAATATAGAAACATAGTCGAGAGATTTGTATGATACCAGTGCATGTATACTGAGGTAATACCAGTACAATCAGTAACTTTCACAAATATAAAAAACGCTGCTTTTTGGATGTCATAAATAAGCTTTGTAAGTAGAGAAATCCATAGTGCAACATAAGTTCAATTCAGTTGTATGACAGTTTTGCAAATGGGCATACATTCTATTAGCAGATGACCTTGAAAAGATAGACTGGTCATATATGACTAAACAAATATTACTAGTCTTCTAGGCACAGAAGCACCGTAACAACACACACTATCAACAGTGCTGTCCTATGTAGAGTAGATTGTACAATCATTAGGCTTAAGAAGCCCTAAGGCCGGAGTTTTCACTGCTCTCAGACTCTTCTCTATAAGCACAGTAGCTAATTGTGGTTATTTATCCTAATTTCCCTGTGGAAACATTTTCCGATACTGAGATCTCTTTTCAAACATCATTTTTACCACTACCATCATCTGATTATTACTAAAAACACATCAAAGCTTTCAAAGCTAATAATGGTTTCATGCAACTTCAGATCTAATTTGGGAAGTAAATGCTAGCAAATGAAAATTTCCTTTTATGGGTAAAGAGCCACCATATATCAATGCTATTAGCAATATGTAAATATGGTATTTAACATGCTTATATTTTTCAAAAGAGCTGAAATCCATACTGTATATCTGAAACATTATCAAATATTCTGGAAATGTCACTACTATAGCCCACGTGGGTCTGCAGTAGCTAGCACAGCTTGCTTGCTTTTCTTTTTCTTTTTTTAAGCTGAACTTTGACAAGGCGCATCACAATCGTCTTTTATAAAGTTAGTTCACAGGCCTTTCTTCTTGTCTTTTTCTAAACGGTTCTGTAAGAAAAACACAGCAGATTAAGAAGCAAGTTCATAGATACAAGGACTTATATAAAAATGGTATTTTGCTAGTCATTAGAGAATTAAAATGTGGAAATATGGATTGAGAAAGTTTGAAACTTCAAACACTTTAAAACAAAAAATAAAACCAAAGACTGTTCAACTGCTGTGGTCAGCTTCCCCTCCCCCTTATCCTTCTGTCTGTCCCTCCCACCTCCTTTTCATTTAGTCCTTCCCAAATCAGAACTGGCTCCTCACACTGTTCTGATCTATGAGAATGTAGCTCTAAACAGATGGGAAATGAAATAAAAGTGAACCTTAGACGAGGAACTGGATTAGGAAAGCAAATGTTTCTATCAAGGAAGAGACCTCACTGAGGGGGCTGCAGAACTGGCTCTTACAGACAGTCTACTGCAGAGTGTTAGGCAGAGTATCGATGCTTTTAAATAACAGCATTGAGCAATCCATTAGGACAAGGGGAGGTATTCTGAATGGCAATATATTACTTCTACTTCTTTATACATATTTGACCACTTTACATATAAATCAAAGTTTTAAAGGAAATGCCATTCAATTGGTATTCAGGGCAGTTTTCTATGTGAAGGGTGATAACTAAAATGAATTTAAAAATTAGCAAGTGCTGATGGTTTGCCAATAATACCTAGTCAGGGATTATTTTTTTTTTCTAGAGGACAGCCAGGTCAAGTAAGAAAAAGCAAAGACTACATGTTCTGAAGGGACTGATTTCTAATATTTATTTAGTGCTGTTAGCAGGGAGGGGCCCCAGCTTGGGAAATCCAAATGGATTTAAAAGCTGCAAAATGAGATTTGATTACGGAAAAGGAACCGGATTTTCTACCACCTTTGTTTCTTTAACATTTAAACAACTGTTTATACTTATTTCATTCAAACTATCACAATTATATAAAATTAAGAAAATTAGTAAAGTTTTCCAAGTAACCTTAGGATATAATTAAATTACTAAGATCGATGTGATCATAAAAGTAAAATACATGAGGACAAGCTAAATTCAGCTTAATAGTATAGAATGATTTTCTGTTATCTTTTGCTTGGTTTGAGTATGAACATTAGAGTCACTTGTGAAAAAAGTGGGTCCATAAAATGACATATTTATTTATTTATTTATTTATTTATTTATTTATTTATTTATTTGTTTTATTTTATATGCATTGGTATTTTGCCTGAATATATGTCTGTGTGAGAGTATCAGATACTGGAGTTACAGTTGTGAGTTGCCATGTAGGTGTTGGGAATTGAACCCAGGTCCTTTGGAAAAGCAGTCAGTCCTCTTAACCACTGAGCCCTTTCTCCAGTGTCCATGAAATGATATCTAAATTTCAGCATGTTTCTTAGGTTTTCATAGTGGACAATGGAGCCAGGTGGGTGGGCAGGAAAAAAAATGTAACAAATAAACTACATATCTTATGTCTATAAAGAAACTTTCTTGTTTAAAAATATTTAAGGTTCTTTCTTGAAATAGGATCTGGTTTGATGCTCATTAAGGTATCCATTCTATCTCTCATTTAAGTGATGATGTAGCCAGGACACCTGAATGTCAGATGATTCAGAGGTTCCAGGAGCTATTTAACCCTTCAAAGGATATTTCAGGAAGTTAGATTTTCAGGTAATGAGAGAGTAGGCAGACAGAACAGCATTAGCAACAGCAGAAATCCACCACTTTAGCCTCGGGCGGGGGCTTGAGATGTTTGGGTGAGGACCTGAAAATGGAAGCTGCCCATTGGAATTTTGACCAGGGAGAGAGGGGGGCTAGAGGCCAGGAAGAAAATGTCACCTAAAGCAGAAGATAGGAGAGATCAGAGGCTTTCCCTGTTTCTGTTTTCAGTTTTCTACTAATGCCTCTTACTGGCAATCCTGCCCAGAAGTCAGAAAGCAAGGGTCTGGATATATGCATTTCTACATGGGGTGGAACATGGATAGAAAAAGAACAGATCCAAGAATACACAGCTCGATGACCAGAAAAGGTTGTTGAGAAAGATTTCCTGACTTTGCTGCCCAGCTTTAAATACTCTTTCTAGTTCAATAACTTCAGAGCAAACACATAAAAAATTTTTGATCCTTAACATCTTTGTCCACTAATTGGAGGTAGTAGACTATGTTGATGCACACTTCTACAAGAGCATCAGCCGGGTGCCTTTTCCAGCGCTCTGAGCAAATGTGGTACTTAGGAAACAGAACACAGACAGGTATTAGATGAAGGCTCACATGTGTAATCAGATAAGCCTCTAATCGATACAGCACGGGCCTCAGTTCATCTAGGACGTGGCTCCTCTCCAAAGAAGCACGGGCAACAGCTATTTTCCTGGGCAGAGTATGCCTATAAGAGCTCTCCATATATTTGCTATGAACAAAGAAGCTCTAAGCTCAAAGTCTTTTTTTTCTGGGTATAGTGAGGAGATGGAGGAAATCTTAATTATTCCACATTTTTCATGGCTAAGGAGTTACCCCTAATGAACTGTTAAAGTTACCATCAAGTGTCACCACAATGGAGACATTAAGCAATGGACACTGAACTTTAGTTTAGACTGAGGGTATATCCTTTGTTTTCCTCTTTTTAGTTTAGGGCCTAACCATTTTTGGTACCTTGAAAACTCTCTCCTCTCAAAATGTGTGGAAAAACGTGATGGCTGAGAAAACCCTCACGTCACAATAAGAGGGATAAAGTGTACTTAGGCAAGAGGCTTCAACAATACTTCTTTCCTTCCCAGCTGAGTACTAAGGATGTCACAGAGTGCTGCTTGTCATGCCTCGAGGAGGTCAGCAATGTCAGGATCTCTACAAATGCGAACTTCTACTCTAGACCACATATGCTAGCCATCAGTGTCCCGAGACTAGACTACATATCAGGATCAGGAACAAGTCTACTCATGTTTTAGATTGCTTCTTGACTGGGTAACTGAAGGCTGGAGTAGCTGACTGAGGTTAAGCCAGACTGTCAGTAAAACTATAGAAGAAAGAATGCTGATGACAGTGATAGTTCTTCTGTTATTCTTTTCTCCCTCCTTCCCTCTTTCCCTTCCTCTCTCCCTCCCTTCCTCCCTCTTTCTTTCCTCCCCCTCTTCTTCTCTCCCTCCCTCCTTTTCTCCCTTCTTGTCTTTGAGGCATACCCAAGTGCTGGGGTTAAAGGTGTGTACCACCATGCTTAGCTAACAGCTATCTAGGTTTCTTGATTGTTTGTATCAGCTAGGAAAAGTTCCAAGCACCCTGCCTTTCATTTAGTTCTCAACACTCCAGTGAACAAGACTTTATTATTGTTTCAGTGTTACAGATGAAATATGTGAATTCATTCAGATGGATCACGTCATGGCAGGATCATAAATCTAGTATTTAGACTGATACAGGTATTCCAAGTCTGATCCTGGAGTGTTTGGCCATAATGCCTATTTGTCATGCCAATGCTGTCTCAGTATCAGTTCTTCCTATGCTTCTCCTCAGTGTGTGCCTGGCTTTAAGCTCAGGACTACAACACTTGCCTATCACGCACTAGGCCTGGATTTGATCTCTGGCAGCACCCTCTCTGGCCTCACCTCAAAAAAGGGTGACTGGGAAATGAGTTCAGGTTGGTGATTATGGTGGTTTGCAAGCCAGCTCACTCTTAAGTGTAAGAGTTGCCTGGGTTAAAGTGTCTCTTCACTCACTGCAGCAGTAAAATCCCAACTAAGACAGTGGTTGACAGCTAAAAAGAAAACTGACTCTTGCTACATTAGAGACCGAGAAAGAAAACCCATGGCTTGGATCTGAAGCTGCTTTAACAAAGATTCCCCCCATCTTTAAATCATCTTTGTAGGTGTAAGTCAGGTATTTAAATGCCATAGTTCTTTGCCCTAAGATATCAGAAACAAAGACTGGAATAATGTGATATGAAACGTCAAATTTTAGTCTTACTTTGGCATAAATATGGCAAACATTCCAGATGGTAAAATACAAATTTTTCCAGAACCAGGTTTTTTTTTATGCTTTTATTGTATAGTTCAATTATTTTCTTTAAAACTAAAGTGGAATGTTTTAAAAATAACATGTTAGTAATTCTTTATATTACGGCTATCTTGCATTTGGCTATAATGGCCCAATCTTTATCCTTCAGGTAAATCTGGCTTCTCTGGTTACTTAATAAAGCCAGGATTAAATACATGGTTTGTATTTGTGAAGGGCATGTAATGCAAATAGTTTACTTAAGTAATTATTATTTCAAAAAACTTTACATATACAAATACACGTCACCAACCTGAAGTTCTGAGTGTTCTTTCAGGAGTCGATCATATTCTTTAGACAGTCTCTCTGACTGAATCTTCATTGTCATCACATCATTTTGGGCCTTAAAAAGGGCTAAAAATATCCAACAGAATTTTATTTTGAAATAATTTTAAAGTATTAGAAAAGATTCAAGACTTAAGTATAGAACTCCTATACAGTATACACTCAAATACCCAACTGTTAATGTCATGCTACATATTGTTAACATACTCTTTACATACACGTTTGGTAATTTTCCAAAAAACATGTCTTCTTCCTCTTTATTTCTTCATTGTGTATTTTCTAACAATAGGGCATTCTCTAACATGACCACAGTATAATTACTAAATCTAAGAAATTTAATTTTGACACAACAAATTTCAATAGTGACAGCAGTTATGTCATTTTCTAGTTTACTTCTACTTCAGGATACAGTAGATCACATTTACATTTCATTTCCATGTTTCCTTAATTTTCCTTAATCTAGACTATTTTTTTCTTTCTAATCTCATTACAACCTTCTCTTTTGTAACACTGACACTTTAAAGAATACAGGCCACTTTAAAATAGATGATCTTCATTTGGGTTTGGTGTTTCCTTTTGACTGAATTCAGGTCATGTATTTCCATACAGGTGAATATGATAAAAAATGATGTTTAATACTTCCCAGTGTCTCCAGAGAGCAACCACTTCCAAAGACCTTCTACCTTTCACTCTGTTTCACTTTGGTTACAGTTTTCCCGTTACTAGAGTAGCAATATGTGGGAAGATCAATTAGATGATGAAAAAAGATCCTGCTCCCCGTCAAGATGTCTGACTGCCTCCCTCTAGTCATCGTCCACTGATAATTCTTACCTAAACCAATCATCGTGACAGTTGCCATTTTCTATCATTTTATCTCTATTATTCAGTTAGAATTGTACTGGTTTTTTTTCCATCCATACAGTGCAATTGTTTTCAACCTTCCCAATGTTGGGATCCTTTAGTACAGTCCTTCATGTTGTGGTGACCCCCAACCTTAAAATTATTTTAATAGTTCATTAACTGCAATTTTGTAACTAGTCACATCCAACAGGTTGTGAACCGTACATCTGCCATCCATACATCAACAAGAGAATTCACAGTTTTCTATTCTTTTCAATAACTTGTTCACTGAGGTTCAGATTCCCTTAGGTTTGGTCAGAGAGAACTTCGGCTCCTCCCTCCAATGTCTATGCTCCCAGCTTTCTCTGTCTTCCTTCTTCCCTTCCTTTTTTCTCCCTCTTTTTTCTTTTCTTCCTTTATCTTTCTTTCGTTCATTCATTTGTTCTTTTTAAAAGGCATTTCTTTATTTCCTGACACATGTTCCAGGCCCACCATAACCTTCCCTAGCATAGGGTAGTACTCAGGCATTATAAAATAGTCACCAAAAGGTCTGTTTCTAGGAGCCATAGAGATGGTAAAGTGCTTGCTTCCAGTATGTATGTTGAAAGCTAAGCACAGTTTTTTTTTTTACATAATTTCCTTTTATTGGATCCATAATTCTAAATTAAATATTAAAGAATGATTTTGACAAATTCAATATGATATTACTTGCTAAATGTATGAAAGGCAGATTGTGTTATTATTATTATTTTTGGAGGAGGTAGCTGGACTTCATTGGGATCACAGCCACAAGATAAAGAGTTATGACTTAGTTTTCTTTTTTCTTTTTCTTTCTTTCTTTTTTAATACCTTAGTTTTCAATCTGAACTGGACCATAACGACATTTCTTAGTCTACTATAAAGCACGGTTAGTGCTATCTTCAGATTGTCCTGAACATGTTTAGGAGCTTTATGGTATACAAAAATCAAAATACTTCCCTCAGACTAATAATGCTTGATTAGCTTACAACGGTAGTTACAAAACAAAACATATACCACCACCACACACAAAAAAATGTCAATCCTATGGTATGAATTTACATATTGAAACTTAACCACCACAGTGATGGTATTAGGAGGTGAGGCTGGGAAATAAGTCATGAAGACAGAGCCAGCTTTCTTCTTTCTTCTATCAGTTTGGGCCCTAACAGGAGATCGCAGAGGGCTGCCCTCCCTCCATGCTCTGAGCACTCTCGGCAAGCCAGGAAAAGGCTGACACCCAACCGCTCAGCATCTTCACTTTACACTTTCTAACTTCCAAAACTGTGAGAAATTAATTTATGTTGCTTATAAGCTCCTGGGCCTACAGTATCTTGTTATACCAGCCAAAATGGACTGGAACAGTTTGGTCAAGGGATGTATTAAATGGGGCTAGTTTTAATGTTAAAAATGATTTATGCTTAATGAATGTTATTTAGAACATTTTAGAGATTAACCCACCAGTTCCTTACTCTTTTAAGTTTTTAATTAACTTTATTATAAAAAACCTTGGAAATAAAAACATCAGACAATGAAATTAACCAGACTAAAAATCTGCACATCTTCTATACAGTCAGAATTGCTATTCTGAAGCAGTCATACTGGGTTCATTTTTAAGGATCTCAGGAACCACTTATGCAGATTATCCAGGAGTTTCTTCTGCTTATTACTGAAAGGACTTAAAACAACTAATAGGCAAAGAGTTTTCATTGCTACCGATCAAGTCAAGATATGATCACATTTCTTACTTTGCTCTGCATCTCAGTACATATCAATAGCCCTGATAATTACTTTCATATCAAATTCATTCTAATTAGGGAAGACTATTACTGTCTGGAGGCCTCTTGGATGGTTTCCAACTTCTTTACCTCTTGTTTTACACAAATGACAATACTGTATTTTGGATGCTTTCTACCTTTTGGAATGTATCTGCGACTAAGGGCTTATGCAAACGTTCCATCTGACATGTAAATTTGCTTCTTTCAAACACTGTATCATTTTGGAAACAGCATATATTTGAAATACATTATTGGCTCAGGAGATTTGAGGCAATATATCTAAGTTGCTGTATTGCTTTCTTCTATGTATATGTCTCTCTCTCTCTCTCTCTCTCTCTCTCTCTCTCTCTCTCTCTCTCTCTCTNTTGAGGCAATATATCTAAGTTGCTGTATTGCTTTCTTCTATGTATATGTCTCTCTCTCTCTCTCTCTCTCTCTCTCTCTCTCTCTCTCTCTCTCTCTCTGTGTGTGTGTGTGTGTGTGTGTATGTGTATGTGTCTGTCTGTCTGTCTGTCTTTCCTGTGCATTTGTGATTTGGCTGAATTTATGTCTGTGTGAGGACGTTACTCTCATGTTTTAAAACCCCCAAATAATAAGGAGTGTCTACCTCCAGTTAGATAGTCATGAGCTGCCATGTTGGTGCTGGGAATTGAATTCCAAGGCTCTTAACTGCACAGCCCTTCCTCCTTCACTTTTATCTACAAAATGGGTTATCACTTAGAGCTTTAAAGAATGCTGAGATACTTCCCCAAAATGGCCAGAATCGATCAGAAGCTAGATTATATTCTAGTCCCTAGAACCTTTTAAAATACATTTATCATTAACACAGGAAGTAAATATATAATAGAGATATTAGTAAGTCAACATGTTTATGGAAATTGACATATGAGTAGGCCAGACCATTTGTTATCTTTCCAAGTGTTGAACTTATATTTAAGGAGTTATTTGCACACCAGAGGAGAGGGTAAGACTGACATAGTGTGTAACTGCATTGTATCACTGTGATTTCTACCAGAGATAACGGATACCACCAGCTAAGCACTGGCAGAAATGGGAGGAAATGGTTTTGGAGGCACTGGCAAAACAGATAAAGTTGGGCCTTTGTACAATAATTATTATAATACCTGAGCCAGAGGAAAACATTTCACCTGGAAAAAATTTTTAGAATTAGCGCTGGTTTCTTTTCAGTTTCTTTAGATCTGTTTTTGAGAACTTGGACATATGATGCCCTGGAGCTATTGAGTATTTGACATTCACATGTACATTTTGGTCAATGATCAATTGCTGGATTTAATACAGTTCTTTTTGAATTGCTTTATTTGTCAGGCCTGCATAGGTGAGGTCAATGTTTACTGTTCCAGTGAGCCCCTGGACTCTCAGTCCGCTGATGAGGCTTCTTCAGTCGACTTCCTTTCCATCTGCCCAGGCTCTCTCTACATTCTACTTCATCGCTGTGTCCACGCTCCTTACCTCTTACATTACTGGAATGCATTCCTCAGCTAGGTGCTTAGCTGCTTTAGTTCACTGTCTACAGTGCTAACCAAAGTGGTCACTCCCACGATTTAAAACTCCCAAATAGTGTCTCAAAAATGACATGTAAAAAAGACACAAAGATATCCGGCCTTTCTTGGTGGTTTCAAGGCTACTGCTCCCCGTCCTCACTGCCTCTCTCTTTGTTGTGTCTCCAAAGGGCCATCTTCTTTGTAATAAGTTGTTTTAGTCAAGCGTCCTAACCCTTTCCCTGCTACTGCCCTGCCTTGCTTACTGATTAATATCATCCTTAAAATATCAAGGAATTGTCCTCCGAATGTACAGCAAGCTTACCTCCAGCACAGCACTTATTCCTGAGGATGACTGGGAACTACACATGGGCATGTAGCACAGTGCCTGCCCCATGGTAGGTGCTTACAGACAGAGAAGTGTCACGTACAAGTATCTAAAACAGTGTTTCATGAAAGAAACACTGTTTAGTGGAAAACATAAACCATGCTTTCTTCTGGCTCAGATATGATAATTAGTATTGTACAGCCCAACCTTAATCGGTTTTGCAAGTGCCTTCGAAAATATTTTTCTTCTATTTCCTAGCAGTGTTTAGCTTGTGCTATCTTCCACGAATGTACATGCATCATTTGTACAAATGATAAATGTCAGGTGAATAATGTGATGTATTACTTTATAGTTATCTGATAGAAATTTTGGTCTCTAAAAGATAAGTACAACTCTATCTTCAATCAAAAAGAAGAAGACATTCAGGATAGCTGGAGAAGAAGGTAAACAGAAATACTTGAAATATTTTGATGGAAATGTACCAGTAAGAAAAATTAAGATTATCTTTGAGTGTCAGAGTACATAAAGTAAGGAAATGTTGTAAAAGCCAAACCGAAACAAACAGCCTGACATAACTGAAATCTAGAAGCTAATCAAAAGAGCCTCAAATGGCTCCAAATAGGTAATACAATCAACAAAAAGTAGAGTTCAAGTATAACTTAGCGTATAAGTTCTAATGAGTTCACACTGACATGAATAAACAAATGGGGAGAACAGACAAGCCTCCACGAAATAATTAATAACATATGTAGATTCTTTGCTCTCAAGGTCATAGAATTCTTATAGTCTCGCAGTGTGCTCTGTAAACAGTCTTTCCTTCTGAAGACCTCAGCATCCTGAGAAGCCAGGAGCAGTGCATTTGGAGTACAGAGACTCAACAGACACTTTCTCAGCCAGATGGTCCAGATCAATACCAACAGGGATACATCACATATACAGTATGTACTACTGAAATAATGTAGTTAAGGACCAGCAAGATGGCTCATTGGGTAAAGATATTGCTGCCAAGCCTCACAACTGAGTGGAAGGAGAAAATTCACTTTTCAAAGTTTTCCTCTGCTCTCCTTGCCTGTTTCACAGCATACACAGAGTATACTAAAAAATTAATTTTGTTTGTGTATATAATGGGGAGGAGGTCACTTATGTGTGACCACTCACATGTGGAGGTCAGAAGACAACCCATGGGAATGTGTTCTCTTCTTCTACCATGTGGGTCCTAGGGATTGTACTCAGGTCAGGAGGCTTAGCGGCAAGTGTCTTTAATCACTGCGGTATACATAGGAGTGGCTAGAAGACACTAGGCTGTAAAGTACTACGTAACTGAGAACTTATCGTAATGACCAAAATTTCTTTAATGAACTGAATTATTGAGGGGGGGAGCAGGCATCAAGACAAGGTTTCTTTGTATAGTCCTGGCTGTCCTGGAACTTCCTCTGTAGATTAGGGCTAGCCTTGAACTCTCAGAGATCCATCTGCCTCTTTCTCCCAAGTGCTGGGATTAAAGGTATGTGCCACTATTGCCCAGCCTGAAATAAATGAATTTTTAAATAAAAAATTTGTGTCATGTTTAAGCCCTCCCCCAGTGACACACCTCCTGCAACAAGACCATACCTCCTATCCCTTCCTAAATAATAAGCGGAATAGTCTTGATTCTGTGAAAAGAGCCTCACAAGACTTCTGTTCCTTCTTTTAAGCTTCTACTACTAATTAACATTTAAATGTATATGTATGCAAAATTTGGATGAATTATAAAGTTAGAAAAAAGAAAATTAAAAACAGTACCAGAAATATGCTGATATGCTAGGTGATATGGTCAGATTCACGCTTTAGGTTATACTTGCTATTTGCAAAAGCAAACACTCTTAAAAGTTGAGTAGATCTAGTCTCGTTTTTAGTTTCCTAAGAGGATAATAGAAAGACCATGCTGATTATTTTTCCCAATCAATTCTGCTGTCATGAGCATTTATCATTCCATACCAGTGGGTTCAGCTACAGAAGCAGCCCTACAGCGATGCAAAGTCTTTTTACTGGCTCACGCCCTCTCCTTCCAATGTGCCACCCAAGAGAGTTCAACATTTAAGATTTGAGAGTAAAGAGATGGATCAAACATGCCAGGTCCTGCCCTAATGACTGCTAGAAACATCTTTTGGAAGTCAAGAATATTATTTAATTAACCACCTGCTGAATTTAAGATTTGGAGAAAGGGAAGTCACCGTGAAGTTTTCTCTCATGAAAAAAAAAAAAAGTTAAAGGTCAAAAGGACAACAGTGGAGTTCATTCCCATAGTCATGCTTACTTAATTATATTATATTATTTGGAGCTACATAACAGACATTCTAGTTTAGTCTCTTACCTAATTTTATAGGAGGGAGAACTGCTTTTTTTCTTTAAGTTTTTTCTTTAATTTCTTCTTCTTTTTTTTTAATGTACACGATGAGCACACCATAGCTGTCTTTTATTATTATTATTATTTCATTTACATTTCAAATGCTATCCCGAAAGTTCCCTATACCTCCTCCCCCCC
>NC_034596.1:30157629-30252190 GCF_900095145.1 Mus pahari
AGCAATGGAGGAGTGTTCCTCTTTCTCCACAACCTCGCCAGCATCTGCTGTCACCTGAATTTTTAATCTTAGCCATTCTGACTGGTGTGAGATGGAACCTCAGGGTTGTTTTGGTTTGCATTTCCCTGATGGCTAAGGATGTTGAACGTTTTTTCAGGTGTTTCATAGCTGTCTTCAGGCACAACAGCAGAGGGCATCGGACCCCATTATAGATGGTTGTGAGCTACCATGTGGTTGCTTGGAATTGAACTCTTTCCCACTGGAGCCTTCTCTCCAGCCTGAGAAAACTGTTTTCTAGAAAGATTTACCAACTTGACCAAGATTACCCTGTGATTCCCCACAGATTTCCAAGGTTAAACAACTTTCTAATAGTGAAAATCTACTTTCTAGGTGAAGTTAGATATTGAGTCAATTGATCAAATATTCCAAGCCAAAACTGGTTATCTTACCAGGGTCTTTGAAAAAAAAAATAAATAAATAAACATACCCACAAAACTGTTAACTTTTCATTGTATATAAGTAAATTATAGAAAATAAGTTAATTTAAAAACAGACATCCATGTACACCCCAAAAGTAATTATTATGATTTAATCATTCGTTGTATTTTTTCCTAAACATCATTTTTAATTTTTAAGATGATTTATTTATTTTCATCTTATGTGTATCGGTGTTCTGCCTGCATGTATGGCATATGTGTCTGTGTGAGGGTGCTGGAGCCTGTGCAAGTGGGGCTACAAGCTGTTGTGAATTGCCATGTGGTTCTGGGCCTCTGGAAGAGCAATCAGTGCTCTTAACCAATGAGCCATCTCTCCAGCTCAAGTATTTTTAGACAAGTTGTCCAGTTTAATTTTTCTGTAACTCCTTCTGCAATTAAAATAAGTTCCTATAAGGTGCTATATTCATTATAAAAACATTTACCATAAAGGTCTTTAATAAACATGTATACCTAGTTAGGAAGAAGTACAACAAAAGAACATCAAGATATTAAGACATTCTTTTAAGCAGGGCAGTGGTGGTGCATGCCTTTAATCCTGCCACTTGGGAGGCAGAGGCAGGTGGATATCTGAGTTTGAAGCCAGCCTGGTCTACAGAGTGAGTTCCAGGACAGCCAGGGCTATACAAAGAAACCCTGTCTCGAAAAGAAAAAAAAATATTAAAAAAAAAAAAAAAAAAAAAAGACATTCTCTCCTTTTTTTAGAGGGGACCCAACATTTTATCTCCACAATTCACTGCTTCCTAGGACGATACATCAACAAACTGTCAATCATACGCTTTGCTCCACTCAACAGAGTAATGTCATTGATCCATTTTCTGCCAGTTTAAGTTGATCCACATTTAGAGAACTGTGTTCATTGACCTTAGAACATTTCTCTATTCAGAATGCAATTGGCTGTGTCTATTAACGCTTTTTTGGGTAGACTTCCTCATGTATCATTTAGAGGAGGAAGTAAAACTATTGTTTTAAGTACATATATTTGCTACACCTATCTGGACTATATGATCTTTATTAAATAGTCTGCTTTCTCTTGCTAATGCCCTCTGTAATAATTACAAAAGCTTTTCCTTGGTATAGGTGATTTATATGCTATTTGGGTACAATAAAGAGCTCACAGAAAAGGAAAATATAATTGAATGGGAATGTAAAAAAAAGGAAACAAACAATAACATATCTCCATAATATATTTGTCCTAATAAAGTAATCCCTTTTAAAGACCAGATTGTCCTTGAACTCACAGAGACACCCCTGTCTCTACTGCTGGAATTAGAGGCCCATGCCACCATGGCCAGGCTCTAAGAAAAAAATGTTATAGGAAGCAAGACTCATTGCATAGTCTGATAATAACACCAACCATCCATATACGAGATAATATAGAGATGAGTTAATAAATGCATTACTTGCCTAACTAAAAGGATTGGTCATAGGTTTTAATCACTTTAAAAAGCTAATACCAAGTGGGTTGGTTAGATAACTAAACTTGCAAGGTTAAAGCAGGGGGATCAGGAATTACAGAGCAGCTTTAGTTACATGAGATCCTGCCTCAAAAACAAAACAAAACAAAACACCACAAAACTACCATAAGAAGAAAAAGAAAAGAAAGAATAGTTTAATTCATGTCCACAATAATTTTACTACCAGAAGTATCCAGAGATTAGACTTTGAGAATTTAATTTTAGAAAGATACATAGTTTATCTGCAGGAACGGTAAATCCTATAATTTAAGTTTGCATATAAAGCTTATATTATCCGTAAGACTCAGGCAGGAATATAGACGTCTGGCTATCCAGAGTAGAAGTGGCCTCTGAGTCTGCATTTGGTTTTGATTTTCAGTTTCTATTGAAAAGCAATTGGCAGTTTCAGTCTCTGATTACTACATTAATATACTTACTACTGGTTAAAAAAGAAGAAGAAGAAATTAAAACAAGTACCTTTTGAGGTTATAAAGGCAGTCTATGAAAAGGAATTTTAGTTTTTTTTTTTTTCTTCAAGGTATGGCAAATTAATAGAGAAGCATTCACCTAGGAGGATATTGAACCAACAGTATTTTCAAAAGGGCACACAAATCTACTGTTCCCTGGCCCCAAACTAAAGTCTCTATGACATGCTGCCAGCACTTAGGTACACATAATAAATAGTTCTTTATACTTAGTCTCTGTTCTATTTATACACGCTTTATTTAGAAAAGTCATTAAACATTTGCTTTTCCCTTAAGAGGTATATATTTTTCTTTTTGAATCAGGGTTATGCTATATAACCTGGATGCCTCTAACTCATAATTCTTTTGCTCTTAGCCACTAAAGTGCTGGTGAGCGCCAACATGCCTGGCAACAGGTATATTTTTTAAGGAAAGTGTTAATTATTCTTCATATTAAATGATTTACAAAGAATGTTTTGAAGAATTCTTAAAATTTGGTGATTAATTTTTGTTTGTTAATAATAAATGTACTAGTTCTATCATTTTGGTTTTTTTTTGTGTTTGTTTGTTTTGTTTTTTGAGACAGGGTTTCTCTGTATAGCCCTGGCTGTCCTGAACTCACTCTGTAGACCAGGCTGGCCTTGAACTCAGAAATTTGCCTGCCTCTGCCTCCCAAGTGCTAGTATTAAAGACATGCACCACCACTGCCTGGTACTATAATCTAATTGCTAATAGAAAATTTTGGTGATTTAAAAAAAAAAAAAAAAAGCTGGGTGTGGTGGTGCATGCCTTTAATCACTCGGGAGGCAGAGGCAGGCGGATTTCTGAGTTTGAGGCCAGCCTGGTCTACAAAGTGAGTTCCAGGACAGCCAGGGCTACACAGAGAAACCCTGTCTCAAAAAATAAAAAAATAAATAAATAATAAATAATAAAAAAAAGGAAAGGGAAAGGGGTAGGAAAAGGATCAGGGACTGTGCCTCAATTCTTGTTTGTCTCTGAGACAGTCTCCAGTAGCCCAGGCTGAATGTGATTGTTGTAGTGAAGCATAGCTTTGAACTTCTGATCCTACTGTTTCCACCCCTGTAATGCTAGTATTACAGGTATCCATGCTTTCTCCCAGGTTCCTTTTTAAGGAGACATGAATCACTAGATAACCTTTGCTCTAAGGTTGTAGCCCTAATGATTTTTTTTTTTAAGTAAAGCAAGTTACAAGTGTAATCCGGTATTTTTGTTTTGTTTTTTGAGACAGGATTTCTCTGTATAACAAGCAGCCTTGGCTGGTCTGAAACTAGCTTTGTAGACCAGGCTAGTCACGAACTCACAGAGATCCTCCTGCCTCTGCCTCTCTGGTGCTGAGATCAAGGTGTGTACCATGCCTGGGACAATCCTGTTCTTAATAAAGGCATGAGGAACAGGTACTGTCATTTCTAGTTAGGTCCCAGGTAGTTTTACCATAGCCTAAATGCATTCAATATTTGGGTTCTAGATATTTCCTCTAGCTATAAGAAGAAACACTGAGGAAGATTTAGTTGTAGGAACAACTACCACTAATTATTCTGAAGGGTCTTTAAGTTCATCTTTTGAACAGTAGGTTTTCTACAACATGGGTTTATTTCTATTATGTGCTTTATAAATTCTTTACATCTTAGGATCTCATTTTTCATAACAAAGCCCTTCCCCAATTACTCAACACACTGGGATATCAGACTTATTGTTAAATGGATTATTAAAGTGAAAGACTAGATCCTTGCACCTGACTAGGTAGTCTTGAGTATAAATTAGGTGCCCTGGGATACGTGTCCTCTCTTCTGATCTCGGAGATAATATTAATGTACTGAAACACAGAAATAGCTTACTAACTGGTCAAAATCTGAGCCAGGTATTTAAAATTGGAAATTTACTAGTAGAATGGCCTTTTAAAAATATTTATGTGTGTGCATGAGTTTATGTATATATGCTATATGCAAGCAGAAGCCCAAGTTGGTTAGAAAAGAGCACTGGATCCCTTGGAACTGAATTGCACACAATTGTGAACCACCATGTGGGTGCTGGCAATCAAACGCTGGTTCTCTGGAAGAGCAACGAATGCTCTTAACCACTAAGCCATCTGTCTAGTCCAGAAACAAGTGCTCTTAACTGCTAAGTCATTTTTCCAGCCCCTGGTAGAGTGTAATATTAAAGTAAAGAATACTACTTTTCTGTTTTGGTGCTAAAATTAGCTTAAATAAACCTTTATACTTAGTACTTTATCTAATAAACTTTGAAGAAAATACTTAAGATGGATCATAGAAGCACAAGAGAAAATTCCTTTGGGAAACAGCCTATAACATATGAGAATGACTAAAAGATCATTCCGAAAAGTTCTTAAGCAATGTCATCTTAATATCCCCAATTTTAATGAACTAACCAGTACCCCCAGAGCTCCTTGGAACTCTACCACCAATCAAAGAAAACAAATGGTGGAACTTGTGGCTCTAGCTATATATGTAGCAGAGGATGGCCTAGTCAGTCATCATTGGGAGCAGAGGCCTTTGGTCCTGTGAAGGTTCTATGCCCCAGTATAGGGGAATGCCAGGACCAAGAATGGGAGTGGGTGGGTTGGAGAGCAGGGGGAGGGGGGAAGGGAGAGGGGGTTTTCAGAGGGGAAACTAGGAAAGAGGATAACAATTGAAATGTAAATAAAGAATATATCTAAAAAAATTAAAAAAAAAGAAAAAGGGACTGAAAAAATCTCCAATTTTAGAAATATTTAAGTGAGTATCTGATGCAGCTGTGTGTCGAGCACTGTACTGTTAAAATCATAAAACTTTATCAGCTGATACAGTTTCTTAGTTTTGTCTGTATGAATTTGTTTGGTATAAGTCCAGAAACCAGCTAAAGAAACATCTCTGGAAACAGAGCTTTTGAGCTTCTCAAGGTCACTAAGAACGTTACCTAAAAAAGTACTCCATGTTAATGCAATGTGTTCAGAAAATATTAGACATCTCGCAGAAACCAAACAGGACACACTCAAACAGGTAAAGTCTGCTTTGATTTCAACACTGACTCCCATTGAAAGTAGTCAGAGAGTCTACATTTCAAACACAGGACCAGTATATCTTCTTATCAGATTATAAACACAATGCCAATATTATTAAAGAGTTCATTTTCTCCAAACACCCAAGTTTTCTGTTAAATAAATACTGAAGCAATATTGAGTTTGGTTTTGCGTCAGGATTAAGAAGCTAAAGTTTAAAGTATCTCAGAATTACAAGTTGTTTTTTAAATTTTATTTTGCATTCTAAATATCCCTCTTGTGGCTTTTGACCTGATTGAGAATGTCCTCAACACTTAGGCCTTCCTCAAGCCTCATTTTTGTAAAGTGTAAAATATAAATTTTGAATTCTAAAAAGAGAGGAAACTAAATTGCTTGGAGAGGGATAAAAATATCACCTATTATCATATTTGGAAAACATTAGTATTTACTCATTCATTCATTCATTCATTCGTTTTTAGTGTTTGCTGTGTGAGAGAGTGTGACAATGCGTGCCAGCACAGATGTGGGAGGTAAGAGGACAAGCTGAGGGAGCTGGCTCCTGCTTGTTATCTCGTGGGTCTTGAGGTTCCATCTCAGATATTGAGTGGTAGCAGCAAATACTTTTCCTGCTGAGCTATCTTGCTAGAGCTTCTTGTCTTTTTACATTTCTTTATGCTGTGTGCATATGGAAGCCAGAGGTCAACACTGGGTGCACTGAACCTGGTTGCTCACTGATCACATAAAGACGAGCTTAGGCCAGCAAGCCCCAAAGATCCTTCTGTTTTTGCTTCCCCAGAGCACTAACTACAGTTGATTGTCACCATGCTGGCTTTAACATGGCAGCTAGAGCTTGAACTCAGGCCTTCTTCTGTTTGCTTGTCTTCAAGACGGATCTCACTATGTAGCTCTATCTATCCTGGAACTCACTATACAAACCAGGCAGTACTCAAACTCACAGAGATCCGCCTGACCCTACCTCCCTAGTGCTGGGATTAAAGGTGTGTGTCACTATGCCCAGCTTCAGAGCCTCCTTGCTTGACAAGCACTTTATTGACTGAAATAATAATCATAATAGTAACTTGTAATAATAATTATTATTATGACAGTTTTATGCTGGCAAGGCTGGTCTGAAACCCAGTAAGATCCCTTTCACATCAATGTCATGAACCATCATGCCTGGTTTATGAAGTGTTAGGGAATGAATACAGAGTTTTGTGTGTGCTAGGCAAACATTGTATGAACTGAGCTAAACCCCCGGCTTTGTTTTGTTTTTGTTTTTAACGTTATACTACCTACTCACAAAATAAGAGATCCCTGTCAGATATAAAAAGATTTTGTAACATTATTTTTACTAATTAAGTGTACTTTTGAAATACTTCCTTAGATTCTCTAGAAGGATTAATAGGAACATTTTATGAGTTAAAAAAAAAATCATCATTGCAGAGGATAGGGACTACTAAATTAATTTTTATATAAATGTTAAACTTTCTTAACTATATCTAAATCTTTGAATTATAGTAAATATAATAGTATTAAATTAAAACAAGACTTTTGAGATTGCAGCTATACCAAAACAATCTTGTTTAGAAGGGTATTTGGATTTTTAATCAACCAAGTCTAAGCTATCTTTGTCTGCTGCTTTTATTTTATTGTTTAAATTTAAATTAATTTTAGGGGTTGATGAGCTGTCTCAGTGGTTAAGAGCACCAGGTCCTCTTTCAGAAAATCTGGATTCAGTTCACAGCACCCACATGGAAGCTTACAGCTGTCTATGATTCCATTTCAAGGGTATTTGATGCTCTCTTCTGGCCTCCGAGGGCACCAGGCACAGTGCACAGACATATATAAAGGGAAAAGACCCACACATATAAAAATTAAAAAAATATAGTGAAGTAACTAAAGAATTTTGCAGCGCATGAAATATCCTCATCTGGATTTTTGTATATTGAATTAGCTTTTATCTTTGGAATTTCAATTTAAAATTCAAACATGCCTCCATGAAATTAATCCTGTCCAAATAATATAAATAGATCTTTAACAATAGCAAGTAATATTTCAGAGAACTTCTTTTGTGCTGAGAACAAGTTAAAGGACACCTAAACTTGTAATGATCTCAAGTAGGTCTTGATGTAGTCACCGAATCCTATTTACCTTCAACCTAAAGTAGTGGAAGAGATTTGAAACTGGAGAAGGCCTTTGCATCATTCATCATCATCTTAGCCAACAGACTTAACCATGAAAGCCTGACAGGTTTCCTCATGTCTGGCCAATGTCTAGCATTATCTGCCTCCACATGCAGACACATTGCCTGCAGTGGGGGCTGGGGAGGGGTGTCAAGCTATACACACTCAATAGGTTGTTAGAACGACAAAGGATTTGGAGTATCAGCTTTACTATACTATGAGTATTGCTACTCTGAGAACTATTGGAACCTTTTCACCACAGTAACAGTTGTCTTTGTGGACTTAGACGTAGGATGCCCCAATCTGAACCTACAGTGCAGTTTCTCAACTGATATACCAGACTGATGCTTACTTTCTGTCTTTCTCATTTTTTTTTTAAATTTAAGTTTATATGTTGGAAATATTAAGACTTAAGATAAGTAATGTAGTACTATACTATCAAGGCTCTCGCCTTGTGATTACTTCCATCAAAGAAATAATACATGATGACAGAAAAAAATGTGACTAATTTTACAAAACTATGTTTATAGGAAAGTTTTCAAGCCCACAGCTCTTTTGCTGAGGCAAGAACATTTGTATTTACAACACAGATCTGAAACACCTACATGTTTTTCTGCATAACAGAACATGTTTCTCTTGGCACAAAGTTTCAATCTCATATTGAATAGAAATCTATAAATAAGTCATCCTCAGTGCTTGGCCAGAGGGCATTTAGTTTTGTTTAAAGTAAACCACCGAGGCGTATGTGACAGCATAAAATATCTGACAGTCCTTCCCCTTATGCATGCATGAAAATTACCATCGGAAGTCTTCTTCAGCTCGGTTTTCAGGTTTTCCATCAGTTTTTTATTTTCAGCTTCCAAAATGTGTTCTTCAGCATTGTCATTATTTTTTAGCACCTATCATAAAAGAGTTACAAGAAAAAATAAGCTTACATTGCAACAGTTGGATTTTTTGAATAAATTTAAATTATTTGTCTTTATTAAGTTGTCATTTTAAGTATTTAATATCTTTTATAAAGTACTTTTCTAAAAGAAACTTGATAGCTAGCAAACACACAAAATGTTTTGACAGGGGAGAGCACAGCTGTTAAAGGACATACACTTTTACAGAGGACCTGAGTGTGATTCCCAGCATCCTAGTGGGGCAATTTACAACTCCCTATAAAGCTTGCTCCAGGGGAATCCAGTGCCTCTGAGCTCTGTGGGCAACTACACGTGCATTCATATACCCACACACATTCACAAGGACACACACAGACATAAAAATATTCTTATAAACGATGTATTACAGCTGGGTGGTGTGGCACATGCCTCTAATCCCAGTACTTGGGCACAGAGGCAGTAGGATCTCTGTGAGTTTGAGGCAAGTCTGCTCTCCAGAGGGAGTTCCAGGAGCAGAGAAACCCTGTCTCAACACAAAACAAAACAAAGCAAAGCAAACAAACAAAAAACCCCAGAAGATTTGCTCTTATTGTATGTAGATGATGTCTCTGAGGTGCTGAGGCGGGAGTGGGTGGGCAGGTGGGGAAGCACCCTTATAGAGGCAGAGAGTCTGGGGGGGAAGAGAGGGGCTTTGTGGAGGGGAAACTGAGAAAGGGGATAACATTTAAAATGTAAATAAATAATATAACCAATAAAAAATATGAAGAAATTCCTAACTTGCATGCCTAGATAGAAATCATTATTGTTACTATAAATTAAAAACAGATGAAAAGAAACATAGAATATCTAAGTTACAAAGAAAGATGGATTATATTTTAGATATATGAGAGCTAGGAAATACTCAGTCAGTAAAGTGTTATTACACTGAGTTCAATCCCTAAAACCCACATAGGGAAACAGGTTTGGTTAAACCTGCCTACATTGAGACAGGAGGAAGCTGGACACTAATTGGCCAATCAGCCTAGCTTATTCTAGGAGCTCTAGACCAGAGATCTTGTCTTAAATAACAAAGTGAAGCCGGGCGTGGTGGCTACGCCTTTAATTCCAGCACTGGGGAGGCAGAGGCAGGTGGATTTCTGAGTTCGAGGCCAGCCTGGTCTACAAAGTGAGTCCCAGGACAGCCAGGGCTACACAGAGAAACCTTGTCTCGAAAACAAAACAAAACAAAAACAAAACCACAAAAACCCCACAAAGTGAACAGTACCTAAAGAATGAACCTGAGGTTGACCTCTATGCTCATGTGCACACACATGCACATGGACTAGTACCTCTCTCCTCTACACACACACAACATCAATAGAAAATCAATGTATGTATTCACGCGTGCAGCAGCTTGGTTCTGATAGCTTCCATGGTAAGGAAAATATGATGATTTAAAGTTGTCTATACCAGAGGGGTTCATTTTCTATCATTAGTGGGTAATTTATCAGACAAAACTCACAGAATCTAGTGAGCAATGAGTGGATGCAAACATTTTAGCATGAAAGATGAAATGAAGAGAAAGCTGGTTTGTAGCCTTTGTCTGGTAGCTTTCATCTAACGGACAGGAAGAACGGGTACAGAGAGGCTAAACCAAGAACAACATGGCCCCCCCCCATGTGGGAGTAGGGTAGGAGTGGGCAGCAGAGGAGGAATTAAAGCTCCAATCAACACACTCTCACGCAGCTTTGAGGAGATTGGAGGACTGAAGCACAGTAGGAAACACAAAGACCATCAGACCTTTTAGAATCAAACAAGTCGCCCCTAGAAAAGCAGAGTGAGAACTTCTCGAAGTCTAACTTTAATTTGTTGCTTACTTTAAGTTCAAAATAATTTTAGCCTAGAAAAGAAGGATTACATTTGTAAAGTCAGAATAGATTTAAAAACATACAGCTTACTTTGGATGCTTACCACAGTGGGGATGATTACCAAAATTGGGAAGGAACCACTGAGCTGCAGGAATGTTTACACTGACTGCTTGAATTATGCTGCCAACTTGGAAAAGCTGGATTTTCGGCAGGCTTGTAAATAAGCATTCATTACTGCACCTGTAAAACTGTTCCAATTTATCATCCTTAATTCATGCTGGAGAAAGACCACGAGGTCTGGAGTCTGCAACTCAACAGCTCCAGCTACAAGGGCACAAGTCTTTACCATCCCACCCGCCTTGGCCCCACCAGGAGGCAGGTGAGAGTATATATAGCTTCTTGCTGCCATTCTGAAGCAGTTTAGTTAAAATTAACGGATGGCAAGGACTGAATGCACACCTCAGAGTGAGAAGCAGGAGGATTGTGATCTCTCTCTCTCTCTCTCTCTCTCTCTCTCTCTCTCTCTCTCTCTCTCTCTCTCTTCTCTCTCTCTCTCTCTCTCTCTCTCTCTCTCTCTCTCTCTCTCTGTCTTGGATGTATTTATTTTTATGTATATGACTCTTTGTCTGCATATGTCTGTGTACCATGTATACTGGTGCCCATGGAGGCCAAAAATGGTATCAGATGCCCTGGAACTAGATGTGTAGATGGCTGTGAGCTACAATGTGGGTGCTGGAAACTGAACTCAGGGTCCGATGGAAGAGCAGCATGGGCTCTTACCAGGGAGCAGCATCTCTTCAGGCCGAATATTGTGATTTCAAGGACAGGTTGGGCTACTTAAAGAGAATCTGCCTCAAAAAATAAACAAAAGTTAACTGTTCTTTCATAACTATCTCATTTCTTTAACTGAATTATTAGATGAGAAATGGGCTTTGGGCACCAAAGCATCATTTTCATAGGACAGCACAGGAGTTGAGGGTACAAAGCATGTGGCTGTAAATGTGGGGGTTACAGTCAGGCTGCATGGCCTCAAACTTCCTGTAGTGTATCTTTTTGTTTTCCGAGACAGGCTATCTTTTTTTTTTTTTTTTTAATTACCCTTTCTCTTCCTGTTTTCTCAGCTAGAAAATGCAGACAATACAACCACATGGGATTGTTTCAGAATTAAAAAAGTTACTAATATCTTACTGTGAAACACTTAAAGTCACAATTGGCATAGAGTTAACTATTATTTATAGGCACAGAACCTTGAAATTCAAAACCTAGGAGGTGACTTGCCCTAGGTCATACTGCTGATTACTGTAGTGCTGAAATTAGCACCCAATTGAAAGTTTCTGAATCTCAGGTTTATATGTTTTCTATAGGAGAAGATTCTTCCTATATGCAATAAAGAGGTATTTTAGCAATTTTATCGTTGTTTCACTAATGTTTCAAAGCCCACATGAAATTAAAAAAAAACATTTTTTACATTCTTGCCTATGGCTTTTACTGATTACATCCCCATTTGTTAGACTTGGAGAACTGACAAGGTGTATGCAGTTTACAAACTTCCTTCTCACATGTACTAGCTTTAGTGTTGCTTATCTGATAGTCCAGCCCGCTGGTACCTCTCCTGATGACCTGGGACCACTGACTGAGTGCCAGGTATACAGCAACCAGGGAATCAGCACAGCATGGCATCAAAGAGGGGAAAAAGACAAACTGTGAACAGTCCAGGAATCAGCAAGCAGGTAATAAATTTCCTACCATGAGTGACTGGCTTTGAAAATAATTCCAAAGGAAGAGTTCTAAAGTTCTCTTGAAGTGATGCTTTCAAGGACAGGGCTAATTTAACTCTGTTAGTTATGATGCACATCTGACAAATATTTTATAAAAAATATAAAAAAAAATTGTCCGCCTACAGTTCAAGATTAGGAGGAAAACAAGTAAAAGGGTGTGTGTACCACAACAGTGGTTAGTTTCAAAGCACTAGAGAGAGATGAAAGCCCTCCTGTGAATACAGAGCTGAGGCTTTTGAATGTAGTCATCATACACTAGATGATGATTTTACACTGTGGAATAGATCAAAAGGTCGAAAATTAAGCAAACAACATTGAAGTACAAAATGAAATTGATTGTGCTGTAAGGAAAGCAAAAAGTATTTATTACTAGCTTTTTAATACAGACCATACCTACATCTTGATTTCTAGAGAACAATATTACTTTAAGAGGAAGTACAGAAGACATCAATGGATCAATCAATGGTTTTTCAAGTCCGAATAAACTTGGTGAGCTGTTCAGTGGGTAAAAGCACTTGCTATGTGAACCTGGTAACCCAAGTTCAACCCCTGAAACTCATGTAAAGATGGAGAGGAGGGTTAATTCCTAACTACACATAGACTACGGCATGCCCACCCTCTCCATATATCATGCATACACCATAATAGTTTTTTTTTAAAAAGAACAAAACAAAGTAAAACATAAACTGTTTATAACACGCAGTTTCCATAAAAGATGCTGTTACAACTTGTTCATAAAGAGCCATTTTTAAAAATTCTGTTTCTAAGAATTCCTTTTTTTGTTACCATCTAACAAATACCATAAAAGGTAAAATAGAAGTTCTGAATAGGAAGCGATGAGATTTATTAGCTCACTGAACTCTATTGGTCACATGACAGTTGCCTGGCTTCCAGCTGATGGCAGGTGGTACTTGCAGGCAGGTTAATTTTTAAAGGCTGGGCTTTAAGACAAGGTTCCCAATGAAGGAACCAGAGAAATACCCAGGGAGCTGAAGGGGACTGAAGCCCCATAGGAGGAACATCAATATGAACTAACCAGTAACCCCAGAGCTCCTTGGAACTATACCACCAACCAAAGAAAACGCATGGTGGAACTTGTGGCTCTAGCTATATATGTAGCAGAAGATGGCCTAGTCAGTCATCAATGGGAGAAGAGGCCCTTGGTCCTGTGAATGCTCTATGCCCCAGTATAGGGGAATGGCAGGACCAGGAATGGGAGTGGGTGGGTTGGTGAGCAGAGGGAGAGGGGAGAGGATAGGGGACTTTCAGAGGGGAAACTAGGAAAGGGGATAACATTTGAAATGTAAATAAAGAAAATAACTAATTAAAAAAAAAGACCAAGTTCAGGGTTTTCAGTGTCTACTTTTGAACATGTCATGAACTTAACATGAAGATTATATTTCTTAAGTTTGTAATAGAGAAATAATCTCAATGCACGATTATAAAAATACTTTCCTCAGAAAAATGTATTTCATTTGTTAACAGTTCCAGAGACTTTTTATTTTTTTATGAAAAACTCATGGAATTATTATGAACTGAAATACTAAATCCATAAGATCATTAGTTCTTAAAATTCACAATAATTTTGTGTTTTTCTTGTCCTTTCATTTCCTTTCCTTTCCTTTTTCCTTTCTCTTTTTTTTCCTCCCTCCCTCCCTCTCTTTCTTTCTCTCTCTCTCTCTTTCTTTCTTCCTTCCTTTCTCTCTTTTTGAAGATAGGGCAAACCTCAATATTTGACACACACACATTCCGTGGATATCAGAAGACATAAGCAACAGAAGAATTGTAAAGAAGACTTTAAAACTATTTTTTAAAATCATTAATGTAGTCTCAATAATTTCTCTCTACTTCTCATACAACAAATGATACTTTAATTGAAAGAGAAATGGACATAGAAAATTATAAAGATTTAATTTAGGTTATGAAATAAAATTAATGGTAATAAAGAACTTCAAATTTGTAAACCAAGAATGGCTATAAGATGCCATATTCTGGGTATGACATGGCCACTGTAATCTTCAACTCACACTGGCTATGGTTACTTGCACTGGGCCTGCACAAGATTGGCCCCTGTTAAGAGACAGCCATAGACAGCCATAGGGCCTACCTCTCCCTGCAGAACTACTGACTACTGAGAGATCCTGGAAGAGGGAAGTAATTGTCATCAGTTGTGCACCAAGTGGGGAACCCCACTAAGCTACAATGGAAGGTTCCAAACGCATGGTCACAGAAGGCCTCAGTTAAACTCAGTGCAGCACAAACCAACAGTGGATGAAGGTGGAAAGGGGACAAAGGGAGGGACAGAGAGTTGGGATGGGTGGGAAGGGACAAGGGGGCAGGGGTAAGAGTAAACAGAATGGACTATATACATGTATGAAATTGTTTAAGAAGAAATTCAATTACCAAAAAACCCTATTAAAATATACGTGCTCCTATTGTCCTCTGAGAGGCTCTACCCAGCAGCTGACTCAGATAGATACCCACAGCCAAATAGTGGATGGAGCTTGGGGACTCTTATGGAAGAATAGAAGGAAGGACTGCAGGCCCTGAAGCAGAAAGGAACTCCACAGAAAGATCAACAGAGTCAACTAACCTGGACTCTTGGGGCTCTCAGTATGAACTACCAACCAAAAACCACGCACGGGCCTAGACCTCTCTATACATTTGTAACAGATGTGCAGTGTCGTCTTCATGTAGGTCCTGAACAACTGGAACAGGGGCTATCCCAAAAGCTGCCTGTACTGGGGATATGTTCTTCTAGCTGGGCTGCTGTGTCTGGCCTCAGTGGGAGAAGCGCCTAGCCTCTTGGCTAGACTTGAAGAGCCAGGGTGGGTGGGTGGGGGGGATACCCACGGCGGCCCCCACCCACTCAGAGGAGAAAAAGAGAGGGGATGGACTGTGGGAGGGGGTGACCCTGAGTGGGACAGTGAGTGGGATGTGAAGTTAATTAGTAAAAAAAAAAAAAAAATTAAATAAAAAAAAGCTTATGCACACTCCCATGATTTATAGAAACAGGACCACTGGTATTTAATTTGGGAAAGTGTGGAAGCAAGCAACCCTAAAGAATAGTGCACATTTTTAACATAGCACTCAGGAGGCAGATGGGTAGGAAGATCTCTGAGTTCAAGGCCAGCCTCATTTACGGGGGGAGGGGGGGAGAGGGGGGGTTCTAAAACACAACAAACAATAACAACAACAGTAATCACTCCTTAGGCTATTGTCTCTGTCACTTTCTCCTGATAAATTATGAAAATGCTACTTTTGAAGCTAAAAAGAGTACATTTCTCCTTGTGAACATTAACAGCATTGGCACATTTTTTTATAAAGAAAATTAAATACCAATTTTAGTTTTTCATTCTCTTCCATGAATTTCTTGGCAGTCTTATTGGTATTTTCTGCTTGGATTTTAAGCACTCCTTTGTTTGATATTTCTTTTGCCAGCTGAGTAATAAGCGTAACGAGACGTCTCAACACTCTGAGGGGAAAAACAAATGAAGTTCAGAATAATGCGTAACTAGATTAATCATCGGGAACTCTGACTCTAACACAAACAGCCATTGTCAAATAATTCCTTTTAGATCTACAGGAATGGTGGTGGAAGCAACATTTAAACGGGACATTTCCTTTTCGCTATACAAGTCTGTCAGTTAAAACAAGCTGGGCTTCACTCCTTTGCATCCTCTTTTAGAAGGCAAGCATTAGAATACAGAGCTGGAGAGCTGGCCCTGCTCCTGGCCATCTGCAGCTTTGGGAAAGCTAGCTGAGGCAGTGCTGGAGAGCTGACCCTGCTGGTGCAGGTGCAGGAGAGCTGGCTGGCTGATGTCCAAATCCAAGGGCTTTGGGTTGGCTCACCCCAATATCCACCCCATCTATGACCTGCTGGGGTGTGTGAAGGAAGAGTCCTGCAGACCCAAAGCTGCAGGATTTCCATGACACAGGGTAACAGGAAGATATCCAAGAGGAGTGCATGTGAGGATCCAGTAGAGACAGTGTAGCAGAATCCAGAGGCTCAAACCAGATCACTCATTGAAATGAACACTTGCAGGTAAAGATGTGTGAACAAAAGGGTGTACTATGTGACACACTGAAGTTTCCACAACAAGATTTTTTTAATTCTATCTTCTTTTCTTTGTGTGTTTATGGGGGAGGACAGAAACAACACACAGATGGAGTGGTCTCTCACAGCTTCTTGCACACAATGCTATTTTCTTTTTATAAGCCATTAGCCTAAAGTAGTCAAGTGACATTTTAATTAATTTGGTTTTTTGAGACAGGGTTTCTCTTCATATCCCTAGCTGTACTGGAACTCACTCCCTGGACTGGACAAGCATTGACCTCAGAGATCTGACTATCTCTGCCTTCTGAGTGCTAGGATTAAAGGCGTGTGCCACCACTGGCTTCTGGATGGTATTGCAAGGCCAGCAAGAAAATCTCCACTTTAAAAAAAAAAAATTGCAGTTTAAAGATCATTCTATAAGGGGGCACAAGTCCAAAAAAATGAATATTGACATGTTTACATATAAGCTCCACTGTTAGATATTAAAATTAATCTCTTCAATTATTCTTTTAGCAGCTATTTACTAAGGAACTACTATGTTAGGTCAGAGGGTCATAGCCGAAAGGAAACTTAATTCTTGCCTTCAAGTTTAAGTCCTAGTTGGAGACATTTTTTAAAAATTTTTATTGTTGTTTTTAAGACAGGGTCTGACTATATAGCTCCAGCTGTCCTGGAACTCACTCTGTAGACCAGACTGGCCTCGAACTCACAGAGATCTGCCTGCCTCTGCTTTAATCCTAAGCACTGGCTTCTGGCTGGAGATATAAACAGTATTTAGTTGCAATTGTGAATGGCACTACAAGTTGAAGTCAGGACTTAACAGAAGATCTGCACACTTTGGAGGAACTGATGGCCACAAGGCTTCTTTTAAAAAGCTAAAAGATAAGTAAAAGTTAAATAAAAAATAGACGGCCAGGTATGGTCAGCTTAGCCTTTAAACCCAGCACTTGAGCAGCAGAGGTCTCAGATATCTGAGTTCAAGGTCAGCCTGGTTTATACCAACAGGTTCCAGGCCAGCGTTACACAGTGAGACCCTGTCTCAGAAATAAAAGCAACAGAGCTTTAGCTTCCCAAGTTCTTCCCTACCGTGTGCTTTGCAGAGGGTCTTTATCTCTGGGTGCCTGCTGGATTTATGCGCTTCCTCATCCCTAATGATAACTGTTCTTCAAACACCAGTAAAACAAACAAACAAAGACTGGGAGGACGAAAGAGTGTTCTAGAATAGTTTGTAGGATGACTCAAGTGGGAAGAACAGAGATATTTCATAAACAGTAACTATTTTTTTTAAAAGGAGAGTGGGAATGAGATGGACTGTATGTATTGGAGCAGCAAGAGAGGGATCCAGAAAGTCAGCCACCTGATCACTCAAGGCCGTCTGCAGTCTGCAGATCTACCCGCTGGAACCTCCCCCTTGTTTTTGAGATTGTAATTTAATTACATGTCTCCTTTCCCTTTCCTCCCTCCAAGCCCTCCCCTATATCTTTGACAATTCTCCTTCAAATTCATGCCCTCCTCTCCTCCCTTTTACTAATTGCTATTGCATCTACGTACATATATATATTCCTAAATATAGCCTGTTCAGTCCATAGACTGCTATTTGGATGTATGGTTTCAGGGCTGAACACTTGGCATTGGGCAACCAATTCATAGGTTCTTCCCTTCCAAAGGCAATGTCTTCTGTTCCAAGCTTTCTTTAGTGTGACTAAGACTTGCTACTTGAGTATATCATTTGCATTCTTTTATGAAGATATCAATGAAAAGATCTTAGTGTAAGTGGAAAAAACAAAGGGAATTCTATGAGTTATTGATACAACTGTGCTTGCACATTTCTTTTTTTTTTTTTTTTTTTTTTTTACTTACAGCCAAAAAAATAATGAGAATCCAGAAATATACAGATTTCTTTGAGACCTGAAGAGCTTCATCTGAGTGTGCTCAAAGGCACCAGGTCTGCTGGCTGAGTTCTTCTCCACCACATTTATGGACGAATACTTTCTTACTTCTCTCACGGCATCTGTTACGAGACAGAGAATGCTACTTTTGGGTTTTAAGAAAGCATTTTCTTTAAACAAGAAGGAGTTGCAGAATAACCTACCAGCCTTTTAAATAATGGACTTTAGATATGCTCTTCTTTCCTTTTGTCCCTCTTTAGTACCTGACAGGGTATTGAGCTTAAAGATGAACGTTTGTAAGTGGATAGTAGTGGCAATTTATGAATCAGCACTACAGCATTTTAAAATCTTTCCTTTGTGGCTTACTTATCATCTTACTGTCAAGTCTTGATCTGCTGTGAAATATTATCTCTTACTCTTTCCATTTCTCTGCATGACTAAAATTCATCTTGCTGTCAGGATAGATAAAATCCTGCCTCCCTTAAAGTGCCAGCATCCTATTATACTCACGATTACTTTGTATAATTTAGACTTCAGAACTGTTTCGTTTCATTGAAATTTCTATTTGCACAGACTAGTTAAATGAGATTCAGACGATGCTGCATTTTCACAAAGGTTCACAGGCACTATCTCTGAATCATGCCATGTTTCTATCACTCCAAATAAAATCCCAACAAAGCGCTGCACAAGAAGGTTCCATTTTCTCACCTCACATTTGTATGCTATCTCTGACTGAAAATCTTTATTTCCAATACCATTAGGCATAGTAGTTCACTTTCTGTGTGTTGCAACATACACAAAGGTAGGGTTTGTGTGTGTGTGTGTGTGTGTTGTTGTTGTTGTTGTTGTTGTTTTTTCAGATAGGGTCTCAGGGTGTAGCTCTGGCTGTCCTGGAATTCACTATGTGGGTCAAGCTGGCCTTGAACTCACAAAGCCTCACCTGCTTCTACCTTCTGAGCACTAGGATTAAAAGCATGCACCACCACCACCACCACCCGGCTGCATAGTTTTTGCACATGGATTATCTGGCAGCTGTATGGTAACATGTTCTGCCTTGGAGATGGAGTTCCCAGAGTCCATCGAGGTAAGAATAAAGGAAACAGACATGCACAGATGCAAAGGGAAGTTCAACTACTAGTACTAGTCCTTCCTTGGCATCTGGCTTCCTGCTTTATCTGCACCTCACTGAATCAACAACTATTTTATTAAAAATTTCTTTTCTTTCTTTTTTAAAATTCTTCTTTCTTGCTCAAGTGAGGGTAAGCTGGTTTTGGATAAATATAGCCAAAAGAATCCACTACAGTTCTCTTTTCTTACACAGGTAAGTGACAGCTTTCAGTAGACATTTTGATACCTTTTAAAGAGTTGAGATTATTTCTTATTCTTTTACTTCACAGATACATTTGTCAAACTAAGAGAGACAGATGCCATTCCAAAGTTATTCAGGTAGTTGGTGGCTTGGTAATGATCATTTTTCTCTACTTCTTTACTATTTTATTGTGTTGTTATATGGATGGAGATTAAGTGCACAATGCTAACAATAACATACCATGACAAATATTGACATTTTTCAAGTAAAATACAAATCCATTCAAAACTTGATGCAATTTCCTTCTTGGGGTTTTGTTTTGTTTTGTTGTTGCTGTTGGTTTTGAGACAGGGCTTCACCATACAGCTCTGGCTGTCTTTGAACTCACAGAGGTCTATCTACTAGGCTCGGTTTCTGCCTCCTGAGTGCCACCACACCCAGCTTCCCTTCTGGTTTTTAAGAGTTCTATACTCCTCACTTCTGTAAAGAGGATCAACTGTATTTCAAAGATTAATGTTCAGAACATGACACAGTTTTGCATAAAGGCACATCAAACACAGTGGTGAAGGTTCCAAGTTGGTACCAGTAAACCCACTTAACCCACAAAATGAGAGTTAGGAGGAAGTTCCTAGGGCAAAGTTTATAATGTATATTAAAAACTAAAGTAGCAAGAAGTGACATTTGCAAGAAGTGGGTAGGTAATCTTAGACAAGTCACTTAATTTTGCTGGTCTCAGTCGTTTCTAAAAGAACATGGAGATTATGAAGGCTTGTGGAATTTCTGCTTTGGAAACCTTAAAGCTCTACTTTTAAAGTATGAAGTATCATTACCATGAACATTTCTAACCTGCTGAAAAACTCATTCAGGCTGCATATTTTCTGTAAAATGCTTATTATCAGACATGCGTGGATTTAGGCTGTTTTTGCTGCTATTGTTAAGAATTTTGAAAATTCAATGTTTTAACTATTACTCAAATGTAAACATGAAATACACTTAAATTTTATACATATTTTATAGATGTAAGCCTGAAGTTAATTTCAGACAATGTCTTTACTGTTCTTGGATTTTGACTCTAATCTATCATACAAAATGAGGGATAAAATTTTCCACCTGTACCAGCATGCTTGTGCAAAAATGTTTTTACTTCTTTAGATTCAAAATTTTAAATTTAGAATTTTTAGTCCAGTACACATCTATAATCCTATCATATGAATTCAAATTTTGAAGAATTTTTCATATTTGACTTGTTTTTTCAGTCCAAAGTCTCTTTGATAATTTCCCCTAAGTATCTCAGTATGCATCTTCTTAGATATATTCCTATATAAAAACTATTAGTAACTTTTTTTTTAATCCAGGGGATAGACAGCCAATGTTTTAGTCAAAAGGACAGGCAATGGATGTTTGTAGGGCTTACCAGCTGCAATATTAAACTCTGAAAATAGGCATAGGCCATGTGGTGTTTGAATAGGTATGCTATCCAGAAACTCATGTGTTTGAATGCTTGGCCCATAGGGAGTAACACTATTAGGAAGTGTGGCCTTGTTGGAGGAGATTTGCCTTTCTGGAGGAAGTCTGTGACTGTGGAGATGGGCTTTGAGGTCTCCCATGTCCAAGCTACACCTAGTATGTATGGCACACAAGTCTCCTTATGCTGACTTCAGATCAAGATGTAGAACTCTCAGCTCCTTCTCCAGCACCAAGTCTGCCTGGATGATGCCATGCTTCCCACCATGATAACAGACTAAACCTCTGAAACTGTAAGCCAGCCCCAATTAAATGTTTTTCTTTGTAAGAGTTACCTTGGCCATAGTGTCTCCTCACAGCAATGAAACCCTAACTAAGGCACACCATATGCAAAAGCAAGAATGGTGACGTTTCAATAAAACTGTGTCTACAGATATAGGCTTCTGAACCACAAAGATGCAATACAATACTGCTATCACAACTAAAGCAAAAATGTATCAATATTACCTAACAATCACTTAATATTAAAAAAAAATTGCAATAGCCACTAAAGCTGCTGCTTTTAATCAGGTTTCAGTGAAGACTCACACTTGTCTAAGAATCTCTTAAGAGTCTATTGTTCCACTTGTATGTTTGTTGCATACAAGCCCACGACAACACTACAGCAAAGACCATAACTGTCAATCATCTGCCAACTTGAAAGGAGGCCACTTGTTACATTGTATTTAAACTTCAAAGTAACCTAGAAAAGGTTAAGAACCACTGCACCTGAAGTTTGAGTATATAAAATAGTACCAAATATGTATCAAAATAGCCATAATTACCTTAATATTAATACATAAAATAGTCTTTCAATATATCAATAACATCAACCTAACCAATCAAAACCCAGATAATTTACTGAAAAGAACTGGATTCAAAGGAGGGATGTAGCTGGTACTTACCTAGAAACAGAACAATCAATAGGATTATAATGGTAAGGAAAGCTTTGTTCCAAAAACTTGCAATCTTACCCCAGACACTAAATGAAAAAATCTTCTGCCATCTGTAAAGCAATACAATTAGATTAGATGAGCAAACACCCAAACAACAAACAAACCAAGAGCTGGTCTTGAAATGTTGTAAAATACTGAAATGCTTTGATAACAGTGTGACAAAAATTAAAGACATTTAATTTTAAAAGCTGTTCATCCTCTTTCATGACATAATAACTCATGAACTAGAAAATACTTACTTTTTAATTAAATACTAGGATGCTTGATGGTTTAAATATTCTAAAGTGAAAATAACTTTTTGTTTTGTTTTTGTATTTTTGAGACAGGATTTCTCTGGATAGCCTTGGTCATTCTGGAACTCTAGACCAGGGTGGCCACGAACTCAGAGTTAGGCCTGCCTTTGCATTCTGAGTAGTGGGATTAAAGATGTGCCACCACTGCCTGACTGAAAATAACTTTTAAAGTAGAAGTTATTTTTCACAATGAGCAGAACCTTAGAAGGAAACGTAGACATTGGTATGTGCACACGCACACATGCCTGTAGACTCCACAGTGTAGAGGGTAGAGGGCAATCTGAGAGGTTGTTCCTTAGGAGCCCAGCCTTCCCACCTTGCTTAGAGATCCTGGGACTCACTGACTGGCAGGCTGGCTGCCTAGTCAGCTCTAAGGATTTGCCTGCTTTTGCCTCACCAGCACTGGGATTATTAACCTCTGAATCACACCTGGCTTTTTCCCACGGGTTTTAGAAATCAAACTAAGGTTCTCCATCTTGTATGGCAGGCAATTTACCAATCTTACTATCCCAATAGAAAATTCTTATACTGTCACATTTTGGATGAAAGTTATTTCTTTTTCCCTAGAGAACTGTCTCAGAAATGATGGAAGTCTATTGATCCAACAATTAGGAACACCTAATTCTCTGTTTATTAGACACAGTGTCTTGCTGTGCAGCCTCTGCTGGTAGGGAACTTGCCAGAGCTGCCTCTGAAGTTGCAGTCCTCTTGCTTCAGCCTGCAAAGTGCTGCAGATAGACGCATGCACGGCCATGTCTGGCTTCTGCAGGTTAATTTTTATGTGATGTGCTTCTATCATCTACACTAAGTAATGTAAAGAAAGTAATTTCTTTCTTTAACCAAAAGGGAATCTAAAATGACTGAGATATGGCATATATGCAAAATGAAAAAAAAAAAACCCAAACTTTTACGAATAAACATTTTCACATGTAAATGCTCCTATAATTTACCAATTAACTAGGTCTAGGTCTGAACACAGAGGAAATGAGATGACCAAACAGTCTAGACAGAGTGAGCAGCATAAGCCAAGCCACAGAAATGACGAGTTACAAGTGGCTAAGCCATCCATCCTGTAACTGGAAAGGTCTCAAACGCTGAACCTAAGCATTTTAAATTCGTAATACATCAGGTCAAAAGGAGGTATCAAGGTAATTAGTATGTGAATATACTTCACAAACACAACTGAAAATTGTCACTGTAAAATATGACAAACTATTAATACAATCTGAAAGGAACTATCCATAATAACTTCAAGCTGAGAGAAGACAGACACAGGTGAATCAGTTCTTTTTGCCTTGATGACCAAACTCAAAGCATTTTTTTATAGGCACTATTTAAATCTAACATTACAAACATTAAAAAAAAAAGAATATAAATGGTAATAGCTTGTTGTAGGTCCAAATGCAAATTCGTTTACCTCTTTAAGAGTCAATAAAAGAGGGAAGTAAGAACCTCCCAGAAGGGCCATCTAGGAGTTTTCAGTAGACTGAATTTAAGATCGGACACCAGCTATTATTTATTGAGTTGATGGATTATCAGTTGGAACACATGCACTATCTCGTCTAATTACCACAACACCATACAAAGTCCACACCACTATTACCCGGAAAACTGACCAAAAAAGGTAAAACATTTCTCAAAGTCATCCAATAACAGGAAGTCAAATGAAAAGCGTTATTCTGAGCATGTATGTACCTTCAACCACTTTACTACAGCAGAAAAGACGAGACAGACTAAATGAAGGCTTTGAGGATTATGATTGACATACACACTGTGGATAAACACATGGAGGGGCACAGATGATTCCTGTACATGTGTACCACATGTTCTTACATGACAATATTCATATATCATGTGCACCGATTCACACTTTCATCTCATAGCTACTAGATCAGGACGGGTACAAAACTGTAAATGGCAAGCAGTGAAAGACTGGTCTATCAATCCTCCTGATGACTTCTCTTTTCAAATCTCTAAGCCTTATTTATAAATCTGTTGTGCATAAAAAAATTGACTTCTTGAGCCGGGCGTGGTGGTGCACGCCTTTAATCCCAGCACTTGGGAGGCAGAGGCAGGCAGATTTCTGAGTTCGAGGCTAGCCTGGTCTACAAAGTGAGTTCCAGGACAGCCAGGGCTACACAGAGAAACCCTGTCTCGAAAAACCTAAAAAAAAAAAAAAAAAAAAAAAAAATTGACTTCTTGAATATGTAAAACTCTATCACAAGTAATACCAAACATGTCTGCTTTTGAAGTCTGAGGTAGAAAGAACAGGGACAGCATTGTGTGACTGTAAGCTAAGGATCATATCTGGAGTCTGATAGACCAGTTAGGTGACTTAGGTTATGGAACAGGGCCTTGCTGGCCTTAAGCATATGATCTATAGAACCCATGGTTGGTGGGAAGAACTTGGTCCGCCCTACAGTATGATTTACTGCTTCTTGTAAGGGAGGGAAAGGTCATGGTGTGGAGACAAGGACAGGGAAGAGCTGCAATCCAGGCAGATGAGGAGTTTCAAGTTTTTGAAAGACTGCGTGGACCCTGAGCCAGTCCATTTTATTGTCCCAAGTTAACAGTTTTGCACTCATCCTTTTATTTCTCTGCTCAAATGCAGGGCAGTTTAGGGGGCATGGAGGGGGAGAGAGGAAGAGGGGGAGGGGAAAGGTGAGAAATGAAGAGGGGGGAAGAGGAAGAAGGGAGGGGGAGGGAGAGAGAGAATGAGAATATGAATATATAGATATATAGACAGGACAGATGTCCAAGGCATAACCATGGCTTTATTATACCAGTAATCAAGACCAAAAAACTAGGTTCTTTTAAAAAGGAGGTGAAAAATCTATTTGTACACATAATCAAGCTTTATATAAAGTAGTATTTCAAAAGTTACCAGACAGCAAATTTTGGTTTCTTTTTTAAAGACTACCTTTTATATAATTGGCTCCCATCTTTTATTTAATAATCCATTTGTTGTATGTATGTATGTGTATGCATCATGTGTTGATGTGCGTGCAAGGGTGTTTCTGGGAGTCCCAGGGTGGAAGTGTGGCGGTCAGAAGACAACTTTGTGGAGTCGGTTCTCCTTCCACCATGTGGTTTCTGGAGTATCGAACTGAAATTCTCTCCCTTGGCTGCAAGCGCCCTTTACCTACAGAGCCACCCCGCCGGTCCTCCCAAAACTTTCTAACCTTACAAAGCGCATCGCACGCCCGCAGCCTGAAGAAGCTAATCAAACATTTGGTACTGTTAAGGATCTGACCATTTCCTACCTCTGAGGAGGAATAAAGGGCAGGCAGAAGATTACAATGAGTCCTATTTCAGCATAAAGAAAGCTGGCAACCGCCGCCCATTGGATTGTCATCGTTTTTGTTTGTTTGTTTGCTTTTTTTCTTCTTCACACCTACAGAGAAAGATTTCAATTTTAGAGAAACATGGGTGAACGGCCAGACACGCGGCGTGGGGCCTGCCGGGAGTTCGCCTAACTCCGGGTGACGAGGCAGTACGCCGGACGGCCCCGCAGGCTCTCCCGGGGCCCCGAGGCGACCCGGGCCGCCCGCCGCCGTGGCCCAAGCCGCAGAACGCGTGGTCTGCAGCGGGGCCGCCCGCCGCCCGTCAGGCTTACCCGCCGCCGCCGATCGCTCCGCGTGCCCCGCCGCCCGCCTGCGCGCGCACGTCCCACGCCGCCGGGAGCGCGCCGGGCCCGGCTGAGGTCACACTGGCGCGACCGCGCCTCCCGCGGCTCTTGTTACCTGGTGCGCGGGGTCCGAGGCCCCTCCACGCGGGCTCGGGATTCCCCCGAAGGGCTGATCCCTGATGTGGCTGATGCCGGATGACGGGAGCCAGGTGCCCTATGGTGGCAGCCTGCCTCCCTGCCCCGAGTTAAACTGAATTTAAGTCAAGGCCCAGGCCTGGGGGTCTGTGGAGCATCTTGTGTTTTGCATGCTGTTTTCCTGGTCCTCCCTTGCCCATCGGCAGGACCAGGCAACTTGAGGGAAGTGCTGGGTCTACTCCTTTACCTAACCATATTCCCTTAGGTAACTAAGGGCCCCAGAAACCACTGAGGGTGGACTCCCTCATGGTTGGTTAACATTGCATTCCACCTCCGCTTTCCCTGGTAACACTAGAAAGAAAAACCTAACAACTGCCTCTCCTTAGGCTTTCTGGTCAATCTCTGCAATATCCCTGCTCTAAGTGGACAACTGGCATCCCGATCTGCTCCAAAGATAACCTTGCATACTATTGTCTCCTCCCTTAAGTTGGCCAGGAGTCCACTATCCAGGAAATTGGATTCACTGGGAGACAAAGAGGTGGGAGGATTAATCATTCCATTAATAAGATGTGGCACTTACACATCCCAAGATGGCGCCCCTTGAAGGCGCTTCCTTCTGCCCTGTGGCAGTAGTAAGCTTGCTTGGCTTTCTAGGTTCTAATTCAGAAAAGCCTAACACCTGCCTTTGTTTTTCTCCAGTGGATAGCCAGAAGCCTAAGCAAGCTTTTCGCTGATAATGGGCTTTCTCATTTCTGAATGCCTGTCCCCTCCTGGAACTTCCGGTTTGACCTCCATTTCTGAACAAGGCAATGTTATTTGACCCTTTTATGTCTAAAGGTGTAACTTTTGTCTTTTTCCTTCTCTTCATCCCCTTGGCTACCTTGGTTTTTTGTTTGTTTTTTGTTCTGTTCTTTGTTTTTTAGTTTCAAATTAATAGGATTGCCCTTTAAAAAAGCTTTGGCATTCTATTAACAAAACTAGGAATCTAAAAGGGAACTCCAAATACTTCCAGATTTTCAACATATGTGAATACTATATATATATATATATATATATATATATATATATATATATATAGTTTTTTCTTCAATATTTGCAAATCTCAGGCATGTAATTTCAGAAGGTTCAAGATCCCCTGTAAGGCTGTTGTGCAGTTGCTCAGATGCTTAATCATGACTTTTGAGCAGCCACCTGGGTTTGCTACGCGTCTATTTTAAATGTCTATGCGTAAATCTATGGTAAGCTCTTTAGAACCTTTTTGCCAGTGTGCACATGTATATATAGTGGTGGAGGTCAAAGGTGGATGGCAAATGTCTCCCTCACCACTTGCTCACCTATTCTTGGAGAGTGTTTCTTACCTGAAACTTCCTGTGACTACATGAAACTCTAGCTCGAAAACAATAAACTCCAATTCTGCTTCATACTAAGTCCCTGAAATTCCTTTCCCCCTCTTTTCTTTACTTTTTCTTTTTCTTTTTTTTCTTTTCTTTTGGTGGCACAGTCAAGAATTCCTGTTTCACTCAAGTAGAGGTCTTTGAAAAGAATTCGCACCGTGGGGTTACATCTCAGCTCTTACTGCCTTTACTGCTAACATAAACACTGTGCTATAGAATACAATTATATTGGGAACATTACATGTTAAAGAATAAGTAAGCGCAGAATATAGACTACATTTCAGGGTTGGGGTTACTTGCTTAGTTAGTGGTAGTGCCTGCCAGGCACACATGAGGCTTAAAGTTCAATCCCCAGCACAAAACAACCCCCCCCCCCCGAAAACAAATCTCCCACATTTAAGTGAGTGCTTTTAAAAACTGTATCACATAGATATCTGATCATAAGTAGCAGGAAGAAAAATGCAGGCTGAACTTAGCACAAAAGGTTGGGATCTGCCATGCACATTTCCCATAGTCCACCTCTCTCCAGTCAAGCAACTGTACTGTATGTAGTACTGTACCAGTGTTCATTCCCTTCAGAGTTAATGTGCAAATGCCAGAACGACGACCTCACTTCCGTATTCAAGTGAAAAAAACCCATCTTTAAAACTGAATAAACTGAAAAGTGAGAGCACAGATATGACCAAGAAAAAAATAGAAGCACATGTTAAACTTGATTCATGGCCTCAAACAGCCTGAAGTAAACAGTTGTAGAGAACGCTCCACAGGCTTCCTGGTTTTGACATTCAGTAATATTTTAGTACTGAGCCCTTATTTCATCCAGAGACTTCTTGTCATCTACATGTCCCTCATTAATAAAAGCTGCTAGCAACATCGAGCCATAAAAATATCATGAAAAACTATAAAATTTAGTTTAATATTAAAATCTAGTTACTATCCTCCAATATTTTAAATTAAAAATTATAACTATGTACGCTGTATATTGTGTTTGTGTGTAAGAGCACTGTATATGCTATAGCATATGTATAGATGTCAGAGGAAAATTCAGTGGAGTTGGTTTTCTCTTTGCATCTTTACACAGCTTCTGGGGATCAAATTCAGGTCATCAATATTACTCTGCAAGGGGCTTCACCTGGTGCTCTTTGGCTGGTTTTAGGAAGAATTTTAAATACATATTCATTTATTTACACATTAGCTACCAGATTCTTCATATGTAAGACGTAGAAGGCTGCAATTGCTTTTTTCTTTTTACATACCACAATTCTGAATCTTTTAAGTGAGAGATTCAGGGACCTTCATTTCTCTCTCTTGGGTGCTAGTCTAGTGGCAAGTCCTGTTTAAAAATCTTAAAATTACCATTTAGGACAAGTCCTTAAAAAACAATTGTTTTGATGTTTGTGTAAATAACAATGTCAGGTGATCCTATAGTCAGCCTTTCTCACCCAGCTCTGAGGGAAGCACTTCTCGTGGCCTGGGAAAGGGGCTCCTGTGCCTAGGGGAACAGGAATGGTAACATGATTGGTACAACTGCGTTTTTATTTGCAAGGTCTCACACTGTTGATGCAAACCCTCCTTCTCTGGCCATATGAGCATGCAGTCTGACTTACCAAGCAGCCTGGAAAACAGCCTCTTGTGCTTTCATCTCTGGTAAAGTGACATTAGGACCAATAAAAGACTTGAGTGGCTCTTTTTTGCCCACTTGTGTGTGTGTGTGTGTGTTTATATGCCTTTTGTGGAAGTCAGAGGTCGATCCCCAACCAGTTCGGCTAGATCTGTCTCAGCCTCCCGAGCACTGGGATTACAAATGTATGCCAATGTAACTGGACTATTATTTTTTTAAAAATAGACTTATGTGCATGTGTGAGTGCTTACATGTATGTATGTGTACCATGTGCATGCCTGGTATCTGCAAAGAAGAGGGTGTCAGATCCCCTAGAACTGGAGTTACAGATATTTGTGAGCCATGTAGGTACTGGAAACTGAAACAAGGCACACTGCAAGAGCAAGTGCTCTGACGCCTTTTTTTACATGGATGCTTGAAATCGTGTCTATGACCTCAGGATTGTGCTTTAAGCTCCTTAATAGCCTGGCTTTCTCCCCAGCCCTTTTTGCCCTCTGTTGGTTTCAATCCATGGTTAAATGGGCTGAACTTACAGATGGCAGCTGTGATGACAGTGGAGCTTAGGAACAGCTGGTGGCTTTGACATCCTCAGGAAACACAGGCTTTGAGGGCAGTTAGCAGAACCACAGCAGCAAAAGGAGTAGCTGTTCTTCCTGTGGTAGAGTCACAGCAGAAAGAGGTAGCTGAACAGCTGGGCACAGGAACCAGGACAGGTACAAGAACAGTAGAAAGAGCGAGTGAAGAGCTGAGCTTGATGAGAGGCTGGAAGATTTGGAGAAGCTCCAGGCACTGGCAGCTTGTAGAGTTCCAGAGAGCTGTCAAATCTCAGTGGTCAAAGATCTTAGTCATAGGGGGCTTTATTCGGGGTTTGGGAAGTCATGGCTTGACAATCATGAAGCCAAGCTATAAAAATAGTTGCTGTCAAAGGTTGGAGAGTCCCACTTCTTAGACCTACATTATCCAGAGTTCTAACACTGGATACTAAAGGCCCTGTTACTTAAGGCCTGCATAAGAATCCTAATACTAGAGCACCTTCACTCCTGTAGCCAAGGCTAGCTCCTTCTGTCAAATGCTGGGGATATAAACACTGCCAAAGCCATACAAATGGTGGTTGGAAAGGATTCTCAACCAACACTTTCATCTTGGTAGAACAAAGTACTCTGGTAAGCTCTTTAGTAACCTAATAATCTAGAAAGTTTCAAAAGAACTAAATTTGCTGTTATTCAAAGAGCTCCACACAATCTTTAAAAAAAATTATTTATGTACATGGTGAATGTGTGGAGGCCTGAAGACAACTTTGAGGAAATGATTCTCTTCTTCTACAACATGGGTCAAGGGATCAAACTCAGGCTGTGAGGCTTGGCTAAGGCAATACCTTTACCCACTGCACCTTTTTGTTGTCCCTAATCTTACTTTTAAATTACCACTGACATCACATGCAACTAAATTCAGTTAGACACAACTTAAATACCTTCAAGTATATATTCAATTAGGAACGTACCAGTTGACTTTACATTTAAAATGTTAATGTACACTCTGAGTATAAGTCTATCCAGAATTTCTTGTTCTTTTTCATTTATATGGATGTGGACATTTGTTCTACTACCTGTGAACTTTCAAAAAATTAACATGTACTTCTTGTTAACTTACAGGCAAGTCACACCTTCTTGCTATTAGAAAAGTTTTATTTAAAACACTTAAAAACAGAATACCTTTAGTAAAACTTCCATACCCATCCATCCCTCACATCCATAAAGATTAGAAGCAGAGTTTTTCAATATTTGATCTGGGACTATTGGATGTTCAAAACTCCGGAGTTCTTTAAAACTTCTGGGTCTGCTCACAATCTACTGAATCCGTGAGGATGGAGTACGGGGCAGATTTTTGTTGTTATTCTTGTTAGTTTTACATGTATGAATGCTTTGCCTGCATAGCTGTGTGTACACTATGTGCTTAGCTGGTGCCTAAGGAGACCTGAAAAGCGTGTTGAATCCCCTGGAACTGGAGTTCAGGTCCTGTGGAAGAGCAGCCAAGGCTTTAAGTGGTGAGCCATCTCTACAGTCCCAGGTTTGAGTTTTTAGTTATGGAAAAGTTCCATTTATTCTTTCAGATAAAGTTTTGCTGGCCTAGAATTTCCAAACCTCTTCCTTTAGCTTTCTGAGTGGCTGGATAAAAGACATGTGCTGTGATGTCTGGCTCCAGTGACTGCTGTTGTACTGACGTTAAAAGCCATAGACTTAAAAGAAATACGAGGACGTAACCTTATATGGTTCCATGTAGGTAAAAAGTACATACTACAATGACTTAGAAAGTGACTCATCACCATAATGGTCCATAAGGTAATCCAGGACTGCTGATGTGCTTGACAAAGCATTAAATACTCTCTTCTCCTGCCTTGACGTTATCTTTTCCATCATGTACATTAGATGCTGATGGAAACACATAAAAGGAGTTCCAAGTTCAAGAGAGATGTCAACCCAGTCCCAGATACATTTCAGTGGGGTTTCTTCATATCCAGCAAACATAGCTGGGTTTGCTAAAAGTCCTCTTGCAACCATCACACCTGCAAATTAAAGCAAAACATATCTGCTCATAAACTAAGAATCCATGGTTATTAGTTCAAACTTAATGCAAGAGTACTTAACAAAAAGTATTATTTTGAGATTTCAGAATACAAATTAACTGATAATTAATTACAAATTAATGTAATACAATAAGAAATACATTGATTCTGGTATTACTGATAAACCAGTTGTATTTAACTATTTTTTAAAGGACATCTCCATTAATTCACTGGCCTTATTGTTTGTAGAATCTATTTGCTCCTGTCTAGCAACAGTTACTATGGGGTATAGAAACTACTTGGCAGTTCTAAGGCTCCTTTGTCCATCCAAGCTCATTAACTCTCTTCTCTATTTTGGTGTTCTAGGTGCCTTTTAAAGATAAAAGGAAACAAAAAAATAAACAGACCTTCCTTAGATGATTTGCTGGTCAAGAGATATGACAGTAGCAACAAAATGCTGCCATTGCTTCTAAAAGGGTCTACTGTTTCTAAGGAAAAGAGCTGACGGCATTATAATAATATGGCTCGATGTTAGACAGGAAATCAGATTACTTCCCCATCTTCACTTTTTCATCCTTATTAAATGATAAAAAGATCCCAGTGTTTATTTCTTACCATCTGTCCCAGTCATCTGCCACACATTTTCTGCTTCTTTTAAGCTTCTTATGTCTCCATTAGCAATTATGGGTATAGACACATTTTCCTTTATCATTTTAATGGCATCATAGTGGACTGGCTGGTGTCTTTCTTCAACTGTCCTTCCATGGACTGTAATCCAGGACACTCCTGTTGCTTCAGCCTTCCGGCATAGATCTATGGTTCTTGACAGGTCATCATGGATCCTATAATTTCAAAATTGCAGCTGTGTATAGCACACAGATTTTAATGCAACATTAATTAAGACACTTCATCTGCTGTATTTATCATCACTTCATGCCACTGTTAATAAGATTTTGTTCTGTGATTGTTCCCATTCAAGACCTTGGCTTTAGTTACTTGACTATTGGAAACAAATAGAAATGTCTTTTTCTTTCCCCACTGCTTTTACTTTTGGCTTTGAGAAATTAAGAGTCATCTGCCTACTGCCACAGATGAACACAAAGGGGTTATCCTAGTACATGGTGGGCAAGCCTCCCAAGCTGGAATCTTCTTGTTTTTTTCCTGTAATTGTTACATCTTAGTGTAAATCTATTTCCTGTTGGGACCAGGGATATTTCTGAGCATTAGCATTAGCATTTGGAGAAAGTTGAGGGTTTGGTGGAGTCTTCTAACTAGAAACCTATTACTTGCTGTTAAGAAATAAAAAGAGGTCATGGTTCATCTGGATCATAATTTAAGAATGGGGTTTATGTTTGCTTGCTAGACAAACATCTTTCAATATTTCCACATATCAGCTTCTAATTTATTTAGGATAGACACTCCCACATCATTAGGCAAAAGGAACATTTTAAACTTCCAAGTAATATATTAACTTGTCAGTAGACTAGAGTGTTGTGTTTACCTTATCTTAATGGAAACTGAAAACCTTGGGCTTTCCACCCGATTTTTCACTTGTCTCACCATATCATGAACGAGCTCTGGCTTGTTGATCAGGCAAGCTCCATAACCGTCTGCCATTGCCCACCTTGAGAAAGCAAGCACAGAAGGTAGATTGTAACCACATGAAAGGGAAGACAAAGTTCTAAATGCACTGTAGTGTAGTAACTTTCCCCTATCTTATGATCTGGAGTGAAGTAGACATTTACAATTCCCAGATCTACAGCCAGCTGCTTAGCTTAGTTGGGTAGACTGGTGCTAAATACAATTCATACATCAACATTTCTAAATTCTTTCATGAAAACAACAAAAAAATCACTCACCTAGACCAGAAAGTCCTAGGAAATAGTTTCTCACTAGCCAAGGAGAGCATTAAATTAGAATCCATTCAACCAAAACAGATTTAGGTGTTCATATTAATTGCAATTACTTCAAATTTTTAAAATTCCAAATTTGATGTTTATTGTACATAACAAGAGGTTTTTAATCAGTCTCAACAGTAGAAAGATATTTTTGGCTCTCAGCATTCTAACACCACTAAACAGCTTATCTAATTCTCCTAATGAGTATATAAATGTCTACTCTGATTTGGTTTATGCTGCATTTAAAACACTTGGATTTATTTTGGGGGGCATATTCTGGCTACTGGCAGATTACCTAGTACAGTGCCTTAATAAACAGTAGTTACTAAGTCCATCCCATTCCAACTCAGTTACTTAAACCCAATCAAGTAGCTGTGATACAGAAACGGAAAGATCACTATAGTAAGGTAAGTAAAATAGCTTTTAGAAAGTATATCTGACATGGCAGTAAAAACACATTTCAGGGATTGCTGTAAACATTAGATTCTTATTAAATAACTAGTTATGCATGAGGTTGAAGGCAGAACCACACAGAGTGTGCTTGCTCAGTATATGAACTTGACAGAAACTAGTCATCTGGGAACAGGGAACACCAATTGAGAAACTGCCTCCATCAGATGGGTCTGAGGGCATCTCTGTGGTACATTTTCTTGTTCAGTGATTGATATGCAAAGACTCAGGCTACTGAGGGCTGTGCTTGGTCCTCAATGGTGGACCTGTTTGGGAAGGATTAGGAACTATGGCCTTATTGGAGGAGGCATGCCACTGGAGGTAGGCTTTGAGGTTTAGAGACCCCACTCTGTTTCCAGTTTGCTTTTTCTGCCTTGTGCTGATGGATGAGATGTAAGTCTTACTGTTCCAGCACCAGGCTTACACATCTGCAGCCATGATCCCAGCCACATGGACTCATCTGCTAAAATTATAAGCCCTCAACAAACTCTTTTATGTTGCCTTACTCATGGTGTTTTGTCACAGAAACAGAAAACTAAATTAGAAGTTGGTATCAAGAAATGGGGTATTGCAGTGAAAGCCCTGATCATGCTGGTGTTTGGAAGAGTGTGGAAGGCTTTGGACTAGAAGAGTAGTAGAAAGTTTGCTGTAAGTGGAGCTTAACCGGCCATTCTAGTAGGAGCCTGGAATAAAACAGCTCTAAGAGCAATATGGATACTGGAGGTCAAGGTTTTAGAAGGGAACACTGTTAATAACTGGGTGAGAAAACAATTCTTGTGATATTTTGGCCAAGAATGTGGCTGTTTTTTGTCTTTGTCCTAAGAATGTGCCTGAGGCTAAACTGAAAAGTGTTGGCAGAGTAGATTTCAATGCAGTCTGTTTTTCAAAGACACCTTAGTCATTAGATAACTCTTATGTAGATCTACAATGAAAGAGCAAGCAGGGCAAAAAGAAATGCAAAGGGTACACTTTGAGGAGAAAAAGAGCACCAGGGATTTTATTGTTGGAGTAAAGGCTTGTGCTGAAAAGACATAAGGAAAGGGAGAGATACCAGATAGAAGGAAGGAACTGGTGCCCTCACTGGGAGACCTCACCCAGCTAAGCCTGTACCTTGTAAAAGGGAAAGGTCTTAGGAATTTTCTGTACTTAAAAAACAAATGCAGTTCAAAGATTATACAGATGTACTTCAAGAAGGGGGCCAGATTCCACCTAAAGGGAGCCCCAGAACTTGGCAACTTCAGCCATGTGCTTCTGACCTCAGTGCCATGAAGAATATGAGAGAAAGAGTATTGTGGAACCTTCCTCCATAGTTAAGGAGAGCTACTGAGGCAGGCACCTAGCAGGGGAGTCCTTCAATGGAGACCCTGAGAGGCCATTGTGTGAGGTTGTACAACTGAAGTCTGTACAGAGCTGAAGATATAGGAGGTCTGTCAAGGAAAGCTGCATACATGGAGTAGAACCAGTCCAAAAAAAGAGAAGAGTATTGCAGTCAGCAAAGCTGCAAGGGAGGCCATCTAAGTCCTCTGATACTGGATATAGATCTATAGAATTTAGAGTTTGTCCTGCTGCATTTCAGACTGCTTTGGTCCAGTATTTTCTCACTGTCCCCCTTTCTCCTTTGTAAAATGGTAATGTATATGCTGAGCCATTGTATGTTTGAAATATGTAACTTGATTTATGATTTAACAGTAGGTCACAATTAAGAGACTGCCTTGAGTCTCAGAAGAGAATTGTAACTTTTAAATAGTGTTGAGACTGTGATAGACTATGGGGACTTTTGAAGTTGGACTAAATGCATTTTGCATTATGATATGGATAGGCAGGGGTGTGACAAATGGTTTCAATGAAAATGGCCCCAGTTGCTTCATACACTCTAATGCTTAGTTGCCTAGTTGGTGCAACTATTTGGGAAGGATTAGGAGGAATAGCCTTGTTGAAGGTGTGCCACTGGTGGTAGGCCTGAGGTTTCAAGAGTGTATACCATTCCCAATTAGTTCTCTTTGCCCAAAGGTTGTGTGTCAAGTTGGTAGCACTCAGCTTCTGTTTTAACTCTATGTCTACCTGCTTGCTGCCATGCTGGTCATAGATTTACCTTCTGAACCCATAAGTCTCTAATAAACTCTGTCTTTTATTAATTGCCTTGGTCATGGTGTTTTGAATGGCAATAGAAAAGTAATGGTTAAAGGCAAAAAGGAAGTCAGTAAGTAATGATCCTCCATGGTCTGCCTCTGTTCCTGCTTCCAGGTACAGTCCCTGTCTTCCCTCAGTGCTGAAGTGTGACTCTGGAGTTACAAACTGAAAGAAACCCTTTCCTGCCCAAGCTGCTTTTGGTCATAGTGTTTATCACAACTGAGCACCTCACCCAAAACAGAAAACCCCCAAGCCCCCAAACAAATGATAGCTAATGACAAGGAAGAAAAAAAAAATAGTCAAATCTATAAATCATTTCAGTCAATATAAAAGACTTTTGGAGTTATGTTCTTTAACCTTTTCTTTCTTTTTCTTTTTAATTATTTAGAACCACAGTGCTTTAACTCTAATCTTTCCTTTAGAAGTTAATTAATTAATATTAATATACGTGCGCTGTGTATGTGTGTGGGGTAATAGTGTGCATGCAGAGGTCAGAGGACACTTCAGTGGAGAAGCTTCTCTCCTTCTGTCATGTGGACTTCAGGGGAGAACTCAGGTTGTCCTTTTTAACTTCTAGAAAATTAGAAAGACGTTTTATCATGTTCCCATCATTTTTTCCCTTCTAATCTACTTGAAAGCTCTAATTTCTTTGACCTTTACCTCTGAGGGCAACCACAGTTAATATCTATTCCATTTGCATAGGGGCAGACTATCAGAGCAGCATCAGATAAAAGTCTTGCATCATTAGCAGCAAACTGAACAATCAATGGGCAATCACCTGTTTCAAAAAAAAAAAAAAAAGTCTGATATTAAAATTCATAGAAAAGAAGCATTTACAGGACAAAAATCAAAATCAAGCAGTACATAATTTACAAAATTCCGATGCTCCTAACACAGAGCCCCTCTTTCTTAAAGGTGGGATTAGTATTGTATTCCAGAATGATTGCATACCACGTTACATGGAGGTGAATGTGAGCATTCTACACATACTGCTTTCCTTTCTGCTCTTCTTCATGATCTGGGAAGTGTATTCAGATGCTATTTCGTGGCATATTCTGCCACAGATGAACACATCTGTGTACTGGAATTTATTATGTAGACCAGACTTGCTTTAAATCTCAGAGATTTGCCTGGACCAGCATTCCAAATGCTGAGATTAAAGGTATTTTCTACCACACCTTGCTGTTTTTGATTTTGTAAGAAATTAATTAGCCTTATTGTCTATCAGCTGCACACACACACACACACACACACACACACACACACACACACACATATTTACTTCTTTTGATCTTAACAGTTTTATACTTGCACGGAAAAGTTTAAAATTTAGGATAGCCAAATGTATTGACTTTCCTCAGTCTTAATATATTTTTCTCATCTTTGCATAGTGATATATTCTGGAAAGACATAGTTTAATATTTCTTCCTTTTTTTTTTTAAAAAAAAGATTTATTTATTTATTTTATGTATGAGTACACTGTAGCTGTACAGATGGTTGTGAGCCATCAAGTGGTTGCTGGGAATTGAACTCAGTATCTCTGCTTGCTCCAGCCCTAAGGTTTCTTTATTATTATATGTAAGTACACTGTGGCTGTTTTCAGACACACCAGAAGAGAGTGTCAGATCTCATTACAGACGATTGTGAGCCACCATGTGGTTGCCGGAATTTGAACTCAGGACCTTCGGAAGAGCAGTCAATGTTCATATTCTTACCCACTGAGCCATCTCACAGCTCGCAGTTTAATATTTCAAAGGCTTTTTTTGAAGATTTTCTATAAAATTCCCTGGATGTTTATAAAAGGTACATTTCTGGACATTACCTCTTTTGTAGTGATTATAGATTTCTACAGCAATTCACTGTTTTGGGGATTGATGAGATTTTCTTCATTGGCATGTAGGGCGCATTTCTCAGTTGGTACCCTAGTTACAGAATCCTACTTTAACAAACACTTACTGATCTAATATATTTTCAACACTGTTAGCAGCTAAACACTCAAGGTATTTCTATAGCTCATGCCTTCTGGGAACCTGTAATTTAGTGAGAGAGATGGGGTTGTAACAAGAAAACAATAATACAGCAGTACAATAAAAAAAAACCTGTGCTTTTGAGTGAAGATATGAGTATACACTGATCAAGAAAGGTTCCTTTGAATAGGAATGTGTGTGTGTGTGTGTGTGTGTGTGTGTGTATGGGGAGAGAGAGAGAGAGAGAGAGAGAGAATGTGTGTGTGTAGTGTATATGTCCATGTGTATGTGTGCATGTGTTTGTGTGAGACTTAAGAGATAGACAGAGGGTGAGAGTGGGTGTGTGCTATAGATATGTATATATGTGTATATATATATATACACACACACACATATATGAGAAGAATGTGTATGTGTGTGTGCATGTGCATGCATGTGTGTGTTGGGGATACACATGACTGGGAATGATATCCTAGGTAGGTAAGTTCAAGAACAAGGCATGTTCAAACTCAAGAACCTTATGGAAAGCAAGATTGCAGATGTATTCGTGGCTGGATCAATGAAGGACTTTGCTCATTTGCCTCAGGTGCTGGAATTCTAGCCTCTAGACTAGTGATTCTCAACTGTTAGCAAGACCAGAGAACTTAGATGGCTTTTCATAGAGTTTCTAATGCAGCAGGCCTAAAGTAGAGCCTGGAAACTATTATTCCCCCAAAGTTTCCAATAATGAAGTCACCTCTGCCCTGGGAATCATACTGAAGCCATTATTTTAGGCAATGGGAGTTCCGAGAAGGACTGTGAGCAGGGAAGGGGCATGCTCAAATATGCATCTTAGACGAGTCATCTTGGGCTATGAGAAGAGAGTCGTAATGAGAAAAGATAGGGACTTATTCTAATAAGCGAGGATAGAAAGGATGGTGGCTTTAAGAATGGCTGACTTTATATTTTAATAGATTACTGACAGGGTAAAAGATATTTTCTTTTGTGATTTTTAAAATACTAAAGACACTTAAAAATCTAAAGGATTATAAAATATAACCTCTGAATTATGTTGCACCTAATTAAACAAAGTCAGCAAATTATCGGTTTTACATACCTTGATTTGTGGTAAATTCACTGTCTCTGGCTTTTATAGATCTGACAAAATCAGCAGCAATTATCATTGGTGTGTAACACAGGTCACAAGAGTACTTTCTTACTAATGTTCTAAAAGCTAACCTGCAAGAATATAGAGCTTTAATCATGAATTCAGAAAACACTTGAATCACACACATTTGCAGGTACAATTTCGTTAACTATTGAGTACTTATTGGAAGAGCTCTTGCTTAGATGAAAGAGATGTACTTCGACCTAGTCTACCTACTACGTAAGACTACAACCCCTCAAACTTACAGTTTTGAGATAGGCCCAGAACTCTCAGAGAGCTGTTTGGCTCTGCCTCCTGAGTCTTAAGAGTTAAAGGTCACTACAACTAGCTAAAAACCTTAATATTATTTATAAAACAATTACAGGGACGTCCCAAAGAGAGAGGAAGGGAGCCTTGCATCCCAACAGACTAAAGATGGAAAGTTCCATGAATTTCCTTTCTTGCTTTAAATACTGTAGACTTGGGGCTGAAGTAGTTGGCCACTTGGAATCTGCAGTGAATGAAGAAAAAAAGTGCCCCACATAAATTTTCACTCTTATAAAGGATCAGGAAATAAGAAGCTTCCAAAAAACTGAAAACTTTAATAATCAGCACTATATAAAAAGCTATGTCCTCATCTCTGTTAGAAAAGGTTGGATGGGGAGTGACTCACTCTTCCAAGGTCCCCTAACATCTCATGGTGACAGTGTTCAATTAGGCTTGAGAGGTATGTGCAGCCTTCATCCTACTGGCTACTGAGACTGCCTTCTCTTCTGCTATCAGTGGAGATCACATGGAGAGTGCATAGTTCCATGTGTATGGTACTCCATAGCAAGAACAGTACCAGGGCACCTTCTCCTTCCTTGCTGGATGTCTTGTAAAGGGAGGCCTAGTACAAAGCCAGGACTTTAGCCCTACCCTGCAGCTCGTGAGGCCACCTGTCCCAAAGGGAACTAGGACTCTCACCTCTGTCCACACTAACAAGGAACTGCCATCTCCCAGGTGGAAATGGAAGGCAAACTGAGAATCAAGAGGTAAGCTGGGAGTGATGAGGTGATGCCTTTCTTTTCTCTCTGATGGAGCAGTGTCAGAATCGCTGATTGTATCAGAAGCTCCAATATACAAAACCAGCCAGTATACTCTATTACATACGAAAGAACATGCTAATGAATGTAAAAATGATGGCTGCATCAACTGATATAAAAATAGCATCAGACAAAATATTCTTATACAATATTCAAAAGACTTAGAAAGGCAGAACTTTAGGGAGCTTCCTTCATTTGATGAAGACCATTCATAAGAAATCCTATGTGGGCTGGGTAGTGGTGACACACACCTTTAATCCCAGCACTTGGGAGGTAGAGGCAGGCAGATCTCTGAGTTGAGGCCAGCATGGTCTACAGAGTGAGTTCCACGACAGACAGGGCTACACAGAGAAACCTTGTCCCCCCTCCAAAACAAAATAAAACAAAACAAAGAAGAAGGAAAATAATTGGATGTCTGCTCTCACCCTTGTCAACATAGTGAGCACTTTTAGCCAGCACAGTAAAGCATGAAAAAGATTGTCCAGTTTTATAGATGACATGATTGTTCATGTGGACAATCCCAAGACATTTATAGAACTTTATAAGTGAGCTCAACAAGTTTGTAAGACACAAGCTCAGTGTAAAAATAATTTATCTATGTTTAAAAAAAAAAAACTCTTAATGAACTTACATATATAAAATTAAAAACACAATTCTAGTGGGGTGGATGGCTCAGTGGGTAAAAGTGCTTGCTAAGTAAGCCTGACAACTCAACCCAGAGCCCTAGAACTGACATGTACGTTCATCTCTGACCTCCATATGAGAGAATGAAATAAGTAGCACATATGTCCCCCTTACGCCCTCTTCCACAGTCAGTCAATCAGACAGACAGAGAGTCAAACAGGCAGGCACATACAAAACAAAAAAAAATTTTTTTTTAAAAAAATACTTTACATCTAAAACACAATCTACACAAATATAAATACTATGCTTTATTCAGTTCCATTAAGAAGATGAAAGGGCAAGTTCCACACCGGGAGGAAACACTGGCAAGCCACATAGGAGTAGCATCTGGAATATGCAGACCCCTCAATAGTCCACAAGAAACAAATGAAAAAACCTCAAAACCAAGCCAAAAACGGGCCGAGCATCTCAATAAACATTTCTATAGTGAACACAGAGAAATAGCCAGGAAGCAAAAAGACATTCAACATCATTAGTCACTAAGGAATGCAAAGCCAATCACAGAGGATTCTACTTGTCACCCAGTAGAATGGGTACAGTGAGTAAAAAGCAGAGTAAGATGAAAAATATTGTCAAAGGTGGGAAGAACTGGAACCCTTGTGTGCAGCAGGGGAGTAGGCAAGGTGCAGCCTCAATGGAAAAGAGCACTCTTCCTCCTGACAATGCAGGCTCAACATGGGGTCCACTTGACTACACAGCCCCACCAAAACTGAAATGGCCTAAGATAGTTAAATACCTGTGTCCATAGTAGTATTACTTGAAATAGCCAAAAGGTGGAAGCAATCCAAATGCTTACCAACCAATGAAAAGAGAAACGAATGTAGTATGTACACCTAATAGACTATCTATTTACTCTTACACAAGGAAGGAAAGGCTGGCATATGGCACTATGTGAATGGATCTTGAAACAGTTTTCAAAATACTAAGGGAAATTAGCTATTCTCAGAAAGACAAGTCTCAACCACATCAGGCATCTAGAATAGTCAAATTCCTAGGGAAAGAAGCAAAATAATAGTTCCTAGGGGTTGGAGGTGTGAGGCATGAATAATTATTGCTCAATGGGCCCAGAGCTTCAGTTTTAAAAAAAAAAAATCAGACACTCAATGCTGCATAGATACATAAACCTTGACAGTTAAAAATGATTATAAGGGAAATATGTTTATTTATTGGTTTTGTCTTTTTTGGAGATAAAGTCTAAATATATAGCCCAAGATACACATTCCCATAAAAATCTGCACATGTACATTTATATCTATTTAATACCTAATGTATCCTAACACATTATCCTTTGTGTAGATATTGGGCTAGGGATGTAGCTCACTTGGTACAGTGCTTGCCTAACACCCATGAGGCTCTGGGTTTGATCCCAGCATTAACTAAGCTAGTCATGATGACATATACCTGTAATCCCAGCACTTGGGATATGGAGGGAGAAGGATTAGGCCTTCAGCCCCATAGTAGGTTTTAGGTAGCCTGAGATACGTAAGACTCTCTGGGAGAAAAAAAAAAAAGCATGGAGAAATTATCTACTTAAGGTCACAAATATACCAGCTGAGTGTCAGCACTAGGATCCAATTCTAAACCACGATTCCAAAGCTAGGGGTTTGAAAAGCCTTTGCAGGTGAGTGACCATACTACTTGTGGTGAAAAATGTACAAAATTAGGTACATCTAAGGGAAACTAAATATTGGCTTATTAATCATTTAACAATCCTTACTTTGAATATCGAACCATCGGGGCACAGACTTTTACCAGCTGTCCAGAACGAAACATTTCTATCAGGTCTTTTTTTCTTTCTTGACATATTGTGGCTGGTGTGGAGTCACTCCGCATGTGTACAGGTTGGTTTCAAATCTGAAAAAGACAGTCTGCAAAGAGAATTATGCATTTCAGTATTTGGAATCCGCATCACTGGGCTGGTCACATAGCTGTTGTATGGGGGGATGCTCGCTGCACATGGCAGAGCCTGAGTTTAAATTTCAGTATTGCAAAACAAACAAAAAACACCAAAACTATTATTCTTGTAATTTCATCTTTCATGAGCTTGTGTACTCAGAAATAATTTGAGTTTCTTTCCCCTTTATCAAAAAAAGAAGATCTTCCCAAATTCTGCCTCTACTTACGGGATCTATAAATGTGAAAAACTGCACAGGATAGTTTTCAAAGAAGATATGGAAAACCACTAGGTTTTCCCTGTAGTGTGTCATATTATGATTTGGTTGTTATTTTTTTGCTTATTTTTTGAGACAGGATCTTGGTATACATGCAGGCTAGCTTAGATAGTTGCTAAGTTAGCCTTGACAGTGCCGGGATTACCCTGGTGTGCCTTCATGCCCAACTTCAGATTCGTTTTCAATTTCATGCATTTTACTTTCATGATAAACCAAGGGATCTGACTTGAATTGCTTCCCATACAATACTTTGTATGATAGACAATCCGAAAAAAAAAAAAAAAAGTCTATTTAGGAAAGTTAGGTGGCAGAAATAGAAACTTGTATTTCAAAGCAAATCCTGGTATTCTGGGGCTGGAGAGATGGCTCAGTGGTTAAGGGTATGGACTATTCTTGCAGAGGATCCGAGTTCAGTTTCTAGCACCCAGGTTGGGAGGACCATGGCACTTCTGTGCTCAGTTTCAGGGGATCCTTTTTTTTTACACCTCTGGCCTCTGAGGGGACTTGTAGCACACACATACATTCATCTACATACATACATATACAACTTAAAAAAAGAAACTCTGATACTTTTATTTTACTTTTTTTTTTTGTGAATCAGAAGGCAGAAAAAACTTTATTTTAAATAATTTAAATTTATTACCGGTGAAAATATTCAGTTATTACCAAGTAAGTGCTCCGTAAATAACTTTTATGCCCAAAGTACAAGTGATAAAATTGTTTAATATTTTTCATGATGTATTTAAAGCTTTTGACTTCATAGCTTTTTTTTTTGTTGTTGTTGTTTTTTTTTTATTCCATTTTGGCCTCTGTAATCTATAGCCAGATAAAAGCTAACTCTATAAAAGGCTAGTTGTTCAAAATTCAGTCTTTAACGTTTGGCAGTAAGCTAAATGAAAACAAGGCCAAGCTTGCAAGACATCTTTGGAAGTGTCAACACTTTCCAGAGGAAATGGGACCATAAGTAAGCTGAGTCGGAGATGGGCTATGTTGATATGAGGACTAAACACGGAGTTACTATAAACCACTAAGAGACTATTACAGAGGGAAGAATCTTAAACATTACAGAACTGGTACACACTAGGAGGTGGTGAGTGACAATGGCGTCATGACTGACTTTCTAAAGCATGATTTTGCTCTTACTCATTCTTGTGGCCAGACTAAATGACAAAGTCTCCTTCAGTATGAATTTCTTGAATAAGCTATCGCCTTCAATCTTGATAGTAAATTAGGATGCAGAAGCTTTTAAGAATCAAGATGCTTAAGTCACACCCAAGATCAAAATAGCTCTCCGGACTTATGGAAAGAAGGTATCAATATTTTGTATTAAAGTTCTCCAAAGTATGCAGCACCGGGCATAATATTTTGGTAAACTGTGTTTCTACATTTAGAATTCTTTTTAAAGTATTGGTGAATTTTTCTTTTTGAAAACTTGTGCTGGTATGTACAGTGGGCGTTAAAAACTTTATTGCATATTAATACGTAGACTAAGGTCAATCTTTTTGTGTGAAAAATAAGAAAGCTAAGGAAAGAAAATTATCCTGTAACTCAGATAATGTTATTCGTCGTGGATGCTTATTACAAACAAAGTAATTTCGTCAACTATGCACACTGAAATCTAATGCAATTCTAGGCAGGCTGCCTCTCGCTACCGACCCTATCAAACACAGGAGGGAAAAAAAATCTTCTGAGGCGATGTTAAGGGAATGCAAAATGCAGCGTAGCTCCAGACCAGCTCACTAAATAGCTACGAATATTTAAACGTTTCTATTTTTAAGGGCAGAGCTTAATAACTATTCTTGCCCAGGATATACCGCCTGCTGCCTGGGCTTGCCACTCCAGGCGGGGACGAGGTAAGGCTGAGCAGCCCTAAGCTCCCACGTGCTGGCGAGGAGGGCCGTGACGCTCCCAAGAGCCTCTTCCCCAGGCCGGAGGCCGGCGTTCTCAGGCCCAATACTTGCGTTGGAGATCGGCGCGGTGGCTGCGTCTGGAGCGGAATGGGAGAAGGCCCGGGCGGCGACCCGTCTTTCCTTGCATTTAGGGTATGTAGTACTTTGGTCCCCAAACGCACCCCGGGCCGGGCAGGTGCGGCGGCGCCTTGATTCTGCGTCACCTGGAGGGCGGGCCGATTGCAAGACGTCATCAACCTGGCACTTGCCGACATGGAAGGTGGAGACGGCACAGTTTCCGTGGCAGGCCGTGGGGCTTCGGGTTCCGCAGCAGTAGCGGCGACCGTGCAGGCGATCCTGCAGGACGGTAAGGCGTCGGACGGTGGCCTGGCCGGGGTCGCCCTGCCTTGCGCAGAGTCCGAGAACCCTACCGGTCGCTTTGCACAAAGTTTTCCGGTCTGGACTTGGCCACTCCCCTCCGCCCGGCCCCCTGGCGTCCGGGATTGTCCTGGTTCCCCCGTTTCACGGGGGACGTGTTCTTCTCTTCCCGTGGGTGTCTTGGGGGGAAAACACCTGGTGTCTAGTTGCTGGGGTTTGCACTGGATCCTGATGCTCCCAGGACATCTCTGTAGTTCCTGCACGACGTGGTCGGGGCTGATAGCCGCTGCTGCTGCTGCCCAGTTCCTGACCAAAGATTGTACTGTCCGTGCCCAGAAGTGTGAACTCACCCTGGGTGACAGACCGCTCGCTGCTTAAGGAAAGGGATGGAGGATGCAAAAAGTAGAGTTGGAAATTTCCGTGTTCAGTTCTTGGGCTATGCAGGTGCCTCTGTTATCCATACATGTCGAATACTGAAGTCAGGATTACTGGTAGTTTGAAGAGAAATTGTCCCAAGTAAGTTAACAGTATACCTTTCTATAGTATAGTACGCTTGAAAGTCAAGTTCAGTTGTATTAATGGTCAATCTGAGAGGCAGAACAAAATTTAGATTGCTAAAAGTATTAGGCCTTAATCATCTCATCTTTTCCTTAGTTGACACCAAGTTCTTTCATCTATTAAAAGTGTTTGCATTTATCACTTAATTGCTTCCGAGGCCTTGCCCCCCTCCCCCTTCCCCACCCCCTATCCCGTTTTTTTGAGACAGGGTTACTCTACGAAACCCTGACTGTTCTGGAACTCACTATGTAGATCAGTCTAGCCTTGAACTCATAGAGATACACCTGCCTCTGTCTACCAACTGCAGGGATCAAAGGCTGCCAAGCCAAGCATAGGAACCTCTTTTTCTATTCCACAGGGTTAAAAGCAGTATTCTGCATACAGTAGGAACAGATTTTTTTTTTAATTTGCCTCACAAGAGTGACTTAAAGGATCAAACAAATTTAAATTATGGTGTTTTCCCTGACTGTTGAATATTTTATATCTTTTCAATAGATACTTTATATCTTGTCAAGACTAGTGATGTTTTCAGAGTTGGGTTGTGGTGGATTCGTAGAGTTTCTGCCTGATGCATCTCATCTTTGTGTCTTAATTGAAATTTAAATTTAGCCATGTTTCAAAATCCTGAAATGTGTGTGTGTGTGTGTGTGTGTGTGTGTGTTTTAATAAATGTCCAGCCTTTGAGCTTAAACTGAACTTAAAACCATGCTTGCTTTTTTCCTTCTGTGGTTTCAAACACAATTAAGTAAAGTTTCAGCAATTTAATACAATTAAATAAAGCCCTTTGTCTTAAGGACATCCCCTTCCTTTGTGCTCTGGAGTTTATTCCTGTCTAGAATTCAAACACTCGCATCTATAATGTTAAAATCATTTTGCAGAGGTCCTTAGTGGTTCCTTGGAAGTAGGTCAGATGGGCACTTCTGCTTCTTACCATATTTAAACTTGTAAAAGCCTGGCTCTTTCCTTGAAGTAATTCCTTATATAATGTAAGGGACCCACACTGTTTGTTTGTTTTTCAAGGCAGGGTTTCTCTGTGAAGTTCTAGCTGTCCTGGAATTTAATCCATAGACTAGACTGGTCTAGAACTCAGAGATCCACCTGCCTCTGCTTTCCAAATGCTGGGATTCAGGACTTGTGCCACCACTGCCCATGTATGTATGTATGTATGTATGTACATATGTATGTATTTAAATTCCTAAATCTGTAGGTGTCCTTTCCAGTTTCCCCAAATGTACCTGAAAATTTGAGCATTTTGTTCAGTAACCAATTCACTGTCTTGAGGATTGCTCAGTGAACAGATGCAGAGTTGGAAAATTTGTGAGCAGTTTCTGATTTTTCACTGATAAGAATACCACAAAAGAGATAAATTATGTGATTTATTCTGGAATATCAACCATTGAATAATCTTATAGCCATGTTCATCTTTTATTGTTGCGTCTTTGGGAGATTGTAGTCACCACTTCCTTTAAACAGTTATTTCTTTTGATTTAGTCATTCATTCTGGTTTCTTTTTCTTTAAGCACTCTTCAGTATTTTCTTTACCCAAATCCCCAGGTTTTGGTGTCTTCCTGAGTTCTAAGACCTATGTTGTCCACTTTGTAAATCATCTAATCTCTGTGTTGGTCATAGATACACAGTAGAGTAAGCTGGGACGTGAGAACCTCATAAGGAATCACTTTCATCTTACTGACCTATCTACACATGGGACATTTTCTTTATTTTTTCTTATAGCTTTTTTTGATTCTTTGTGAATTTCACATCATATACCCCAATCCCACTCATTTCCATGTTCCTTTGTATCTGCCCTCCACCCTTACAATCTCCTCCCTAAGGAAAAAAATCTTGCTGTGGAAGCTGCAGCGTGTCCACAGCATACCCCCTTGTCCACTTCTTTACTTGACAGATGTTCATTGCAACCAGTCACTGGTCTGGTTCGAGGCTTCTGGCTTCTGCTACACTATCTATTCTGGATCCTAACTAGGATGCCTCTTGGATATCCTGTTGCCCTCATGGAGATCCTGCAGTTTTGAATCTGTAGGGCTGGCCCCTTCTTAAGCTCCATCAGTTCATAGATGTTGGTATGGGCCAACTCAAAGTCCTGGATCTGGGCCTGGGTGACAGTTGAGTTGGTTAGCCTGCTAGTTCTTCAACACCCACACCAGCAGGGCCAGCTCTCTAGCACTGCCCAGACTAGCTCACCCAGTGCTGGAGTTGCCAAGGAGTGGAGCCAGCTCTTCTGCTCTTACTGATTATTAAAGCCAGGTCTGTTGTGTTGCCCAGGTGAGGTGTGGGGTCCATTCTCCAGAGTGCTGCAGCCAGTGAGTCTGGGGCAGCTCTGCTCAGCCCTTGGACATCATCGTGGTCCCAGGCAGCAGCCCAGACCAGAGACATTCACCTGGCCTTTGGTGGTAACATGGGCCATGGACATTGACACAGACCCCTGCTGCTGCATAGCCACAGACATGGCCCTTAGCAGCTCAGCCTGAGACGTCACCACGTCCTTTGGTGGCAGCCTAGGCTCCTCACATCAGGCTTTCCCTCACCTCCCGTGAGTTTTCAGTTCCGCCTCTCAGAGTTCTCACACCATTCTGCTTCTCTTTCTCTCCCATCTCTTCACCACACACTTGCACATGGTAGAAGCTTCCATGGCAGGAGGCTCATGCGCCAGGTGGGCCTCTGCATCGTGGGACATCTTCTTAATTGCTAGTTGATACAAGAGGGTCCAGCCCATTCTGGGTGGTGAGCATTAAATAAGAAAGGTAGCTGATAGAGCCAGGAGAGCAAGACATTAATAAATGTTCCATGGTTTCTGCTTCAGTTACTGCCCTGGGGGTCTTGTTTTGAGTTTCTTCTGTTAAACCTGAGAATCATGAAGAGAAAAAAAAAAAAACCAATCTATGTTGTCCAAGTAAAACAAGCTTTAATTAAATACTGGCTAGGATGATGGACTCTGGTCAGGTCCATCTTGGGGTTCCCAGAAAATGGCAATAAGTCACATTTTGCCGAGGCTTATGAAGGCAAACTCCTAAGACAACATATTTTCCACCAGGTGCAATCGGGGGCAAGAATATATCCTGATGTGCTTTCTGGCCACATACCTCATGCCTACATCTAATCAGAAGCAAACATACATGCTGACATATTTCCAGCCTGTGTATTTCCTGCCTCCATGTCATCAAATACAGTTGGTGCAGTTGGGTCAAACAAACTTGTTTATGGGAGTTGAAACTTATGACTTATTGTTTTATATGAACAGCAGTCTCCAGCATCTCAGGAAGCTTCTGTCCTTGGACAAAGGGCTTACAGGGTAGAGGCACTTACGTTTTATGGCTCTCTTAGGCACACTAATTAAAACTTAAACCATAACTTTATTTCTCACAGTACCTTTACTTTCCTAATGATAGATTATAACCTGTAAGCTAAAATAAACATTTTCTTCTACAAAGATCACTCACTGTTTTTATCACAACAGAAAAGCAGACTAAGACAAATTCATCATTCTCTTCTGGATTATAGAACTATATTTTTAGCCATTCACTGGAATTTCTGTCTTGATGATGAACATCATATGAACAAGTAGTACATATTCTATGAAAACGTTAAACAATGTAAGTTTCTTCCTATCCTTGAGTCTCCTTTTCTGATCGTGTTGCTACTTGTGGTTGGCAGTCTGTTAAATGAGTGCTGCCCCTTTGTGCAGTCGCCAGGCTCTTGGAGGTAGGGGCTTGTTTCTCATCTTTGTATACTTAATGCCTCAGACATCTAGCTTAATGCAAAACTGAATTCCTTATATCAGATAAAGAATATCCCATTAATTATAGAAACTTAGGAGTTTTCTTTGGTTTATTTTACCTTATGAACTTATCAGGTCCTACTCATTATCATGTTCAGATAATGGCCAAATATGTCAGTTGCTTGACATTCTTAAGTGACACTGTCTTACTTGGACCTTCATTGTGTCACTTGGGCTGTTAGTACAGTGCTGTGCTTTTCTTACCTCTCTGATTCTTCTCCAGGGGAAGATGTGTTGGTAAACCAGCTTTCTTGGAAAATAAGAAAAGGCCTGGTTTTGTTAGTATTTGTGTATTCCATGCTGTAAATACCCCTACTGTGAATGTTTGAAAGGCACCTGTACTTATAAAACCAGCTGGCTCAAAGAATTCCTGAAAATGTCACAGTTGGCTGTTAAAAGCTAATCATTACTAAGTCAAGCATATTGCTGGGTGACAAATCCCTTTTTAGGGATTTAGGGATTTAGAACCATTGTTGTAGAACTCAAAACTGATACTGTCCTTGCTTGGCTTTAGAATGTTAAGTAGCATACATGTTGAAGATTTTGCATGTCTTACAGGCCTTTTATCAACTTGCCCTCCAGCCTTCCTTTGAAACTTCATCTGTCTTACTTTTACATTTTCTGCCTAATGCATACATTCTATTGTCCTTTTTTACTAGACTTATTACCCATGTTAAAGTATGTTGTTTTGATATTTGCTGGTGGTAAACCTGTGTGAAGTGACTTATATTTTCTGGGAAGGATTCTTAATTCTGAGAAAAACTTGGCAAACTGGAAGAAAATGCAATTTTCAGAACTAGGGCTAAAGTAGTAATATTTTATTTCTTTAGTTTAAGAATAGTTAGAATGTGAGAATACTTAAGACTGTTTTGCTTGGCTGGGTGATGGTGGGTGGCACACGCCTTTCAATCCCAGCACTTGGGAGGCAGATACAGGTGAATTTCTGAGTTCGAGGCCAGCCTGGTCTACAGAGTGAGTTCCAGGACAGCCAGGGCTACACAGAGAAACCCTGTCTCCAAAAACCAAAACCAAAACCAAAAAAAAAAAAAAAAAAAAGAAGAAGAAGAAGAAGAAGAAGAAGAAGAAGACGACGACGACGACAGTTTTTCTCTTAGCACTGTGATACTTTTAAATGACAGATTAATTCATTCAGTCAGTATTGAGTACCTGACCTTGTCTGGCCTTGTTCAGGCTCTAGAGAGAGGTGGCATTCAAGCAAACGTCTTCCCTTAGTGGAGCATGTGTTGTAATGAGTATAGACAAGCTCAGTACATGGTTAGGAGTATATAGCTCTTGCTTTAAGCAGGTTCTGTGTATCTCATTTCTAGCATTTCATTTTCCTCATCTTCTTATTCAAGGGTTTATGGATTCCTTATATATTTTAGAAAAGATACATCATGATTTCTTTTTCCAGTATGTTTGAACACACCTTTTCTATTTTACCTTTAAGTCTTAAATTTCAATGCTACCTATAAGTTAGTGTTTGCCTATTTTTACTCAAAATTTAGATTCCTATTTAGATAAAAATTAGATTAAAAATTTAGATTCATGTTATAAAATCTATAACTGTATTTATGCACTGAAGCAATACATGTTATTATTAGTCAGTTTTTCTTAAGCATCGTTCCTAACAATAATCTCATTTTCTTGGAAAAATGGTTAGAGATGATAGTTGTGATTTTAATCTTTTATTCAGCATTTTCCTGCCTTGTGATTCCCTTTAAAAGTAAGCATTTGGAAAAACAGCAAATCAGACAATGCTGATGTATGCTTTAATCCCAGCACTCAGGAGGCAAGGGCAGGTGGATCTTTGAGTTCAAGGCCATCCTGGTTCCAGGATAGCCATGACTATACAGAGAAACCTTGTCTGGGAAAACGCAGCCTAACCCAACCCAATCCAACCCCAACCCCAAACCAACCCCAAACCAAACCCAATACAAAACAAAACAAGCATAGCAGAGTGGTTCAGAGCCTGGTCACAGCAGCTGTACTTTCTGTATTAGAATCCCAGATAGTAACATTGGAAAAGTTGCATCCCTGGTCTGTTCCTGTGATGCAGGGAAAATGATAGTTTCCCCACACATCAGGACTACGGGGATTGACAGAGTCAGTACTTGGATTAGATCAGCACCTGGAACATAGTGCACTCTTAAGAGTATTATCACTTGTGTTCTGCACAACCTGCTCCAGTTTATCCTCATTGTTCTAGGAAGCATCTTCAACATTTCCTAGTGTATAGAAGGTCTCAAAACACGCTAAGTACGATTATAATTGATCTATTGTCTGATAACTGGTATAACACAGAGTTGATACATTTTCCTTTATTCTTTTCCTAGACTGTTATAGTGAATTTTTAAATGAAGACTTTGATGTAAAAACTTACACTTCCCAATCTATTCATCAAGCTGTAATTGCTGAGCAACTAGCAAAACTTGCCCAAGGGATCAGTCAGCTGGATAAAGAACTACACCTACAGGTAACACCAGTCTTCTGGTCAGAGAGATTGTTCAGCCGAAAGTGACAGTTTATTTTTTTGTCATCTCATCATTGTTAAAACCTTCACTTCCATAAGCGAATGCGTAACTTACCAGCATCTCTTAATTACATCTTTGCAAGTTTTCTGTATGCTACTTTTTATTAGTTGAAAACAAATTGACCTATATTTCTGAAATCATATACTCTTTCTGTTTATTACCTGAATGTTTTTACAGTGAATGTTTTGGGGAAGAAAAAATAGGATGCCTTTGATAATGATAACAGAAAATGGAATTTTGGTGGTAGAAAAATTTGAATAAAGAAACTTGGGATGTTGCACAGGCAGTGTTTCCACTTTATTAAATGCAGAGTGTGACATTTGCTTTTTGTCTGGATAGTTCTGGAAGAAACACTCAGATGAACTCTTTCCTGACAAGTCCAGATCTGTCATATCATGAGACTTACTCAGTTAACTTTTGGTGTTTTCGTTTCTTACTTAGTGAAAAGAATAGCTTATTAGAATTGTGGTGACTTTTAAGGTCACTTCAACTTTAAATTTCTCATTTCTTGTTATAACATAAATATTTAGAAGACACTTAATGCTAGGCTTTGTGTTAGGCTGTTGGTAGAGAAATGAGAACACATTCCTCGGTTCTCCAAGGACTCTGGACTTAGTGACAGATACAGACAGGAATAACTGTCAAATGAAATGGTACAAAGTGTTTTGCAGGAGCAGGAGAAATCAGCTTAAATTCTGCATAGAGTTTCAGGGGATAGGTTTTTCCAGAGACTCTCAAGATTTTTGTCTCCCTTTTACACTTGGTATATTTCTTCTCTCATGCAATGCCTCTATAGTAGGAATTAATGAGAATTTAAAATTAACACTCCCTAGAAGAACAAATTTTATCTATCTATCAATCAGTCTATCAATCTGTCTATTTATAGATATATGAAGTCATAGTCTCTGAGTTCTAGTATGAGAGCTGAACCTGTTACAATTATTTTTTTAGAAGCAAAATTGGATAATGCTCATCAAATAGAAGAATGAAAGAATGTGATTAAAGTAGTGGAAATATCAGTGACATGATTAAAGTTCCAAAAGACTTATCATCCATTAGGTCTTAACACAGGAACTAGAATGGCTGTAGGAATTGAAAGAAAGGCCCTTAACACATAGTTGTTTATGGAGTTGTTGATGGACAGAGAGTTGTTGAACTGAATAAAGTGTCATAGTTGCAGGATAGAGTATTGTCTCCTGTGTTACTGGTAAACGTTTGAGTCTAGAGTCTTGTGACTAAACACTGGAACAATCAATATGGTTTCCTCTGCTGTCTGTGCATCTTCATGTCACTGGTTACTAGCTGAAACAAATAGGAAGGTAGCTTTCACCTTTCTTTTATCTTCTACATCTATTGAAAAGTCATCTTATTGGCAGCAAGGGAGTGTATGAAAGGGGTAATTTTTAGCTTTTCAGCCTTTCCAAGGTGTCACAAAAAATAAAGGAGAATAGAAAATTAAAAGAATTGTTCTTGTTAAGACAGATTCATTGATGACTACATGAATAATCTGGAAATAATTTAGTCTTCCGATGGCAACTTTCCTATTGCCAAAACAAAGCACTAGGCCCAAGGCAGTTTATAATAGAGAACAATTAATTTGGATGGAAGGTCATGGTTCCAGAGGGTTAGAATCCATGACCGTTATGGCGGGGAGTATGGCAGCAGGCAGGCAGGTGCTGGAGAAACAGCTCAGCTTACATCTGCTCTGCAAGCATGAGGCAGAGAGCTAGCTGGGAAGCCCTCCCCCAGTGACACACCTCCTCAAACAAGACCACACCTCCTATCCTTCCCAAACAGTTCTACCAACTGGGGACCAAGTATTGAAATATATAAGCCTTTGAAGATAAAAGACGAAAAATAGTTAACACTTACATGAAGTGATCATGATGGGAAAGAGTGAACAAATTTTGTATTTAAAATAATATAATTTACCCGGGGATCCATCCCATCATCAGCTACCAAACCCAGACACTATTGCACATGCCAGCAAGATTTTACAGAAGGGACCCTGATATAGTGGCCTCTTGTGAGGCTATGCCAGTGNCTGGCAAACACGGAAGTGGATGTTCACAGTCAGCTATTGGATGGAACACAGGGCCCCCAATGAAAGTACCCAAGGAGCTGAAGGGGTCTGCAACCCTATAGGTGAAACAACAATATGAACTAATCAGTACCCCCAGAGCTCGTGTCTCTAGCTGCATATGTAGCAGAAGATGGCCTAGTCGGCCATCATTAGGAAGAGAGGCCCTTTGGTCTTGCAACTTTATATGCCCCAGTACAGGGGAATGCCAGGGCCAAGAAGTGGTAGTGGGTGGGTAGGGGAGCAGGGCCGGGGGAGGGTACAGGGGACTTTTGGGATAGCATTTGAAATGTAAATAAAGAAAATATCTAATAAGAAAAAGAAAAAATATAAAATGAAGGATATTTATTGGAAGCTATAGAATGACAGTGATTTTCAGAAGTGGCCAAAATGAAGGCACCCATGAATGGGTCTTTGCTTTTAGAGTTGTGGGTCCTGCGTCCACTCTTCCACAGGGCATGGCTGCTTGGGGAGGTGGGACTCAGAGAGTTTGATTGTGCCTATCCCACACCATCTCCAGGCGGGTGTTGGGCTATAGGGAAACCTGGGGACTGTGCGAGGGGTAAGAAAGCCAGTCTGAGGCACAGGACAGCTAGAGCTGGTTACAGGTTCCACCCATCTGCAACAAGGTGGAGACCATCTGGTTCTCAGGCTCTTGGGACACCCAGGTGTCACTGGGAGCCCTGTGGGCTGGATATAGCTTGGGGCCAGGTGGAAAAGGGAGGAATTCCTGCTGGTCCCTTGGTGATTGTCCTTGGCTTGATAGCTGGTGTTTGTTGCTGGGAGTGCAGGGAGGCCTTCTATAGGAGACTAGACAGCAGCTCTGTAGGCAAAGGCCTTCTCCATGGTTCCCCATGGTGGATCCCGATGAAAAGAGTCAGTCTGTGGTTACAGATCATTTTTTGCCATGATGGGAAGTAGATGTGTAAAACCATGCCCCACTTCTCAGGGTGGGCCTGAGATTAAATACCTGTTACCTGGAGGAATGTCTGGGAAGGGAAGTTTATTGGCTATGCCCTCCAGGCCTAAAGGTACCTCATTAGTATAGTGGTCTCTGACTTGAGCCTACATCACCGCCTCTTTTCCTATTGTCTTTGTCTGAGATGTTAGGGATGCTTCATCTACATGTGGAGGAACTCCACATGGGTTCCTGTATGGGGTGTTGCCTGAATGTGACTGATGGCCACAAATCTATGGGGAGCTGCAGTTAGTGACAGGGGCCTGGTGCCTGGGAGCAGGCGAAGCTCCTACCATCCCTTCAGGGTCTCTGGGGCTTCAAAGCCTCTAGCTCAACTGAGGACCAGACTATCTCTCACTGCCCCACTTTTGTTGAGGAGGAACTTTAGTACACAGAGTAGATGGAGAGCTTCTTACTCTGTGAAAGGATGCAAAATCTTAGTGATGATGGAGATTTGATCACACTGTGAACCCGCGAGTGTGTTATTTACTGGAAAAACCCGTTTTTAGTAGTTATGGTATAGCTCAGTCCCAGCACACACCTTTAAGAGTTTTCTGCTTGAATATTGTATACAGGATTAAATAAAGTCAACCATAGGTCAAGAGGAAGAGCAAGCAATCAGGAAGTGAACATAGGGATTATTAAGAGAAAAAAAAAAAAAAACAGAGAGAGTAAGAGGGAGTGAAGAGGAATGATAGAAACAGGGATAAGAAGTAGAAGGGAGAGATTGAGTTTGAAAAAGTTACTTGAGGCAATGTGGGAGAGGGAATTCCTGGTGGGACATTAGCCGAGGAGAAGGGTCAGCTGCGCGCCTTCTCTGCTTAGCAGAGTGCTTTCTCTGAGCTAGTAAGTTTTCATCCCAGCATCTGACTTCTGAGTCTTCATTGGTGAAATGGAACAATTGAGATTTTGTTACAAAACAACATAATAGGGTTTCTACAGTATTACTAGTATTTGCATGATTTCTTTTCATTTTATTTATCTTCATTTTATGTGTATGTATGCTTTGCTTACATGTATATTTGTGTACCATGTATGTGCTGTGTATCTGTGAAGGCCTGAAGAAGGTGTTGGTGTCCCTGGAACTGGAGTTAGAAACAGTTGTTAGCCTCTATATGGGTGCTGGAAATTGAACCTGGGTGTTATGTAAGAACAACACCTGAGCCGTCTCTTTAGCCCCACTGCATGATTTCTTAATGCACCAAAGTGTCTTACGTGTGCTCTTTTAACTCACAGTCCACCTCCCCTCCTTTGTGTTTTAGCTATCCACATTCCCCAAATTTCCACCAAAATACCAATCTTCAGTAGGGAAAAGGATTTTCTGTGACACAGAGAAGTTGACACAGGGAGCTATCTAGGGTTAGATAGCTGCTGGGAATTTTAGTTTCTAGGATATGGAGTTAGTGCTGAATTAAGTCCAAGAACAAAGACAAACTTGATTCCAAAAGTGTTCTTTAAAGGGAAAGCACAAGAAAAGTAATGACTTTGTCCTAGTTTGTACAATTCTATTTAATGTAGTTAGGAAAGCAGAGAGTCTGCCATGGCCCAAGTTTGTATTTTCCCTAGATCATATGTTGCAAACTGAATTTCTTTTTACTGCTGGGAATTGAACCCAGGGCCTCATGTATACCAGACACGCACTTTCCCAAATAAGCTACAACCTCATATATTCCTATCTTCACATATTGAATTAATTCCCAATGTGATAGTTGAAGAGATGGGGCTTTGGGGAGGTGATGTGTACCCTGCTAAATTGGCAGAGTCCCATAGGAGAGATTGTTCATCCTTCCTCTATGTCAGGACACTGAAGACACCACTGATGATGAGTGGATACTGAGTTTGTTAACCCTCGGTCTTGAACTTTTAGCCTCCAAACTGTGATAATGAATCTCTTATTTGTATATTACCTAGGCTGTGGTATACTTTGTCAGCACCCCAGACATACTGAGACAGGGTTAGCACTATATATTTTTGCTCTGTATTGAACTTTTACTGTATTTATGTATTTCTGCTATAACCCATCTCAAGCATATCTTATAACTTGTGCGTGCGTGTGTGTGTGTGTGTGTGTGTGTGTGTGTGTGTGTGTTATCTGTTCCCTTTATATGTCAAGGGAGGTCTTGGATTTTACCCTGTGGTGACAAAATAGTTAATCAGAGCACATGCTGATTTTTCATTCTGAATTTTTCAGGTTGTTGCAAGACACGAAGATTTACTGGCACAAGCAACTGGAATTGAGTCTTTGGAAGGTACGTTTTCTTTATCCTTAGATGGGGCTAGACAGGGACCCACAAGCTTTTTGAGCTTGAGGACTGGCTAGAATGAACTTTTAGATTTTGTTGGCCATACAGACTGTGCTGTAGACACTGAGCTCGACCAGAAAGGTGTAAAGCAACAGACAGACAATGTGAAAACTTCCATACCTGTTCAGATCACTGCTTGGGAGAGTTATCTTTGCTGTGCCTCGGTTTTCCTATGTGTGGCACAGATATACTAATGTGTACCCAAGTAGTATTGTGTTATGAGGAAAGTGGTTAAAATAGGCTTCCATATATAAATACTCCTATAAGCTTAGTTAATTAAAACAGTAAAATAATGAGTCTTGTTAGAATAGGTAGTGGAAGTAGGTGTGAATTTTTATGTATTTTTTTTCCTTTCTTTGGCATTCTTATCAGTGGGAGTATAGTAAACAGATAACACATTGGAGTTTTATTTGTGTGACTCATGTTTGACTAAATCATTTATGAACTTTGCAATTTTTTCTGATTATATTTTATAAGTATGAAATGATACAATTATGTTTTTATTATTACTTGCTATCTCAGAGTTTCTATTGCTGCGCTAAAGACCATGACCAGAAGTAATTTGGGGAAGAAGGCTTTATTTCAGCTAAAAATTTCACATTTTATACTTTGTCACTGATGGAAGTTATGACAAGAACTTGAGGCAGGTTCTGAAGCAGGAGCCGTGGAGGAGTGCTGTTCAGTTACTCAAATGTTTCAGTTGTTGAACTTGTTCTCCATGGCTTGCTCAGTTTGCTTTCTTATACTCCTCAGGTCCACCTGCCAAGGCATGGTGCCCTCTACTGTGGACAGAGCTCATTAAGCATTGATCACGAAAATGCCCTCTAGGCTCCATCTTGTGTGGATGGAGGCATTTTCAACTGAGGTGGTTCTTCCCAGGTGATTCTAGCTGGTGTCAGATTGGCAAAACCAACCAGGGCACTCGTGTTTGGATAACTATTATTAATCATGTATCCAGAGAACGTTAAATGATGATGTTGGTGTGATACTCCAACAGGGTTTCTCACTGTGTCAAAGAAATGAGCTTAACTCAACATCTCTGGTGTTTTGCACCCTGTGAAAGGACTTAGTTTCGTGTTTTGGGAAATGATAGTTTGATTGTTAACTTAAAAATCTGAGCTATATTCTTGAAGAAGTTAAGAGTCCTTAAGTATTGGTCTAATATTGGAAATTATATTTTAATCTCTTAACTGTTTTATGAGTTTCTAAGAACAGTAATATTTTAATGGTAACTTTGAAAGCAAATAATATAATTTTCACTTGTGAAATGATATAGTACATTGATTAACTGGTTATCATTATAATAGAAATACTTCTCATTAAGACTTAAATCATTTAATTTTTTTTAAATCTCTTTTAATTCTTTTGAGACAATCTCACAGTCTAGCCCTGGCTGCCCAGAAACTCACTGTGTAGACTGGGCTTACCTCAAACTCACAGAGATCCACTTGCCTCTGCCTCCAGAGTGCTGGGATTAAAGGAGTGGACTACCACACTCAGCCTCATTATGGCTTTCTTATGTGTATATTTTTATAATATGCTTGTTTTTTTCCAGGATCCTTTTTGTTTTTCTGATTGTGATTCTTAACCTTTAAAGGCTGAACTCTATCTCTTCAGTTCCTTTCTCAGAATTCTTTTTTCCCCCATAATTTATTTATTTATTCACTTCACGTCTAGATCTCAGCCCCTGCCTCCTGCTGGTTGACTCCTCACACAGCCCCTCCTCTCTTGCCCCCTCCCTTTCTCCTCTGAGAATGGGAAGGCCCCCTTGGGTACCAACCCACACTGGCACATCAGGTCACTGCAAGACTAGGCACTGAGGCCAGACAAGACAGCCCAGTTAGGTAAACAGGATCCACAGGCAGGCAACAAAGTCATAGACAGCCCCCACTCTAGTTGTTGGGGCATCCACATGAAGACCAAGCTGCATATCTGTTCCAAATATGTGAGGGTCCTAAGTCAAGCCCATGCTTCCTTTTTCTTTGGTAGTTCAGTTTCTGAGAGTCCCCAAGGGTGAAGGTTAATTGATCTTCTTGTGGAGTCCCTATCCCCTTCCAGTTCCTCAGTACTCTCCCCACCCCCTCTCTTCTACAAGGCTCCCAAGCTCCATCTAATGTGATGCTATGTTATGCTTGCAGACATGAGCCTATCATGGCTGTCCTCTGAGAGGCCCTAGCAGCAGCTGATTGAGACAAATGCAGATACTCACAGCCAAACATTGGACTGAATTTAGGGGCCCCTGTGGAAGTTAGGGGAAGGATTGAAGGAGCTGAAGGGGATGGCAGCCCCATAGGAAGACCAACAGTGTCAACTAACCTGGACCCCTGGGAGCTCCCAGAGACTAAGCTACTAACCAAAGAACATATATGGGCTGGTTTGAGGCCCCCAGCACATATGTAGCAGAGGGATGCCTTGTCTGGCCTCAGTTGGAGAAGATGTACCTAATCCTATAGAGACTTGAGGCCCCAGGGAATGTTAATTTGAGATGCTGAAAAATGTACTATGAAAATTTAATCCTTAATCCTAACTTGGTTATCTTTCCCCCTGTATTTGAAAAAAAAAAAAAAAGTAAGTAAGCCCTTTGGAGGTACAGTTATTCAACCTATTTTAAAGGAGAATTCATTCTCATTTGTTCAGTTCATTTAGTCAATTAAAGGACAGTTGAGTACTTGTTTGATACTGTGTATGTATAACGAATAGACAAAAACCACTGCCCTTATGAAAGAATGTTTATTTCAGATGGTAAGGCTAATTAAAAAATGTACAGATAGACAATCAGAAAATTTTAAGTCCTACAAAGAAAACCCATTAAGTAAAGGAAAGGGAGTCCCTGTTATTTTTAATGATCAGAGAAGGCTTTTCTGAGAAGAAAAATAGTATTTTGAGCTGAAATCTGAAGGATAAGAAGGAACTGTGCTGTGGATGAGGAAACTGTTGAAAGCTTAGGGAACAATCTGGAGCAGAAATTAACTTGGTATGCCTTAGGGTTAGAAGCAAGGCCAGAATGAAGTGAATGAGGGAGAGAATCACAGATGAATTTCTGTAATTTTATTTTGAATGTAGGAATAAACCATTAGAGAGTTTAAATCAGAGTATTATATGACAAGGTTGGTGTTGTTAGTAATTTTCCCTGCTGGTTGTATGGATGACACCACTAGTAGAATAGCTGAGGATGTGGTGGATAGAAAAACAGTTGATGGGAGTAAAACAGAAGCAGACCTGAAATGATTCATCAAGTGGGTGAAAGCGCTGAGAGAAGAGGCACCACAGTCATTCTTGAGATTTTGGTCTGCTAAACTGGATGTGAGTTATTGAAATGGGACAAGCACAGGATTATGACTTGGCAGAAATCACTTTTGACATATTACATTTGACAGGCAAGAATTTAGGGCGTGAAGTTGTATATGTCTGTACACACATATACTCAGATATAAAGAAGATCCCTTTCACCCCTCTTTGTATATGTATGTGTAAGTTAAGTCAATTTTCATGAAAAGGGTAGCATTTAAACATTGGGATCGAATGAAGTCCTTGAAAGAATGTAGGTGAGAACGAAGGTGACTGAAGCTGAAGGCTTGAGAGATACATCAACACAACTGAGCAACTAGGGGGACAGTGGGAAGCCTGCATTCCATGGCCTCTAGAACACAAGCTGTGGACTGTAGCTTTAATACAGGTATGAAGAGGTACTATGGAAGGATTCTAAGCAAGAATCCAGTATGAACTTTTAAATATTACTTAAAGATTTTAAAAAATAATTGTAGTAAATATGTATAACGTTAGTTTGCCATACAGTTTAAATTTAAACAAGTGTCAATTGGGCAGTGCCTAGGTGTGTTTACAGTCTTGTGCAGACCTCAGCGCTGTCTAGTTCTAAAGCTTCTTCACCGTGAAGTAGCAATCTGTAAGCAGTAAGAAGTCATACCTGGTTTCCTGTCAGGCTTCTGTCATGGGCCAGGTATCAGTGATTGGAGGGTGGAGGCTAGTTGTTGGCTTTTGTAACTGAACATAGAAGTTATATTGATTGTTTGCATCATGATGATAGAAAAATATTAAGATTCTATTTATGTAAATTTTTGTGTTTGATTTTTTTTTGCTCCATTGTGAATCTTGTAAATTTATAAATTTATAAATTTATGAGTTGTTATTGTTCCTAGGTGTTCTTCAGATGATGCAGACGAGAATTGGAGCTTTACAGGGAGCTGTTGATAGGTACTGTTTTTAGCTTTATAAATATATGAAATAAAACTATATCTAGCCATTATATGTATATGTGTGTGTGTGTGTGTGTGTGTGTGTGTGTGTGTGTATGTAGGTAGATATGTTATTAGGTTACTTATTTATTTGTGCTTGAATGTGGTATTTATGTATGCATGTGACATCTGGAGTATATGTGTGTATGGCTATGTGTGTAGAGGTCAAAGATAGATGTCCGTTATCCTGTATCACTCTCTACCCTATTCCCTCGAGAAGGAGAGAGACTCTCATTGAACTTGGAGTGAGGATGCTGGTCAGTAAGCCCTATTGATCCTCCTGTCTCCCCCTATATAGCATGAGGTTGCAGGTTTAAGCAAAGCAATGCCCAACTTTTTACATAGATACTGAGGTCTGAGCTCACATCTTCATGATTATACAGCAAGCATTCTTAGACACTGAGCCATCTCTCCAGTCTCTCATTGATGTTTTGAAAATGATTTTATTCTCACTCTTTTTCCTTTTTTGGCCTTAGGATGAAATCAAAAATTGTTGAACCATACAATAAAATAGTAGCCCGTACTGCACAACTGGCAAGACTTCAGGTAGGTTCTCACATCTGCTTTTCCCTCTACAGTTCCTCCCTGCAGCCTCTCTTCCTTCCCCACCCCCTACCCCTCCCTCCAATCTCCTTTCTTTGTCTTCAGAAAAGGGCAGGGCTCCTATGGATATCAATCAGCCTTGCTATACCAAGCTGCATAAGACTAGACACTTTGTCTTTTATTAAGGCTGGACAAGGTAACCCAGTAGGAGGAAAGGATCCTAAAGGCAGGCAGGAGAGTCAGAGACAACCCCTGCTTCCACTATTAGGAGTCCCACAAGAAGACCAAGCTACACAACTGTTAGATATGTGTAGAGGGCCTAGGTCAGTCTCATGTAGGCTCCCTGGTTGGTGGTTCAGTCTCTGAGCCTCTGGGAGCCCAGGTTTATTGATTCTGTGGGTTTTCTTCCTCTGGCTCCTACAATCATTCCTCCCACTCTTCCACAGGATTCCCCAAGCTCCTCCTAGTGTTTGACTGTGGGTCTCTGCATATGTTTGCAACAGTTGCTGGATGAAGTCTCTCTGATGACAATTAGTCTAGATACCAGTCTATGAGTATAGCAGAATATCATTAGGAATTAGTTCATTGACTTTTGTTTGTTTGTTTGTTGTTTTGGCAGTCATGATTGGTTCTATCCTAGGTTTCTGGGCTCTCCAGCCTCTGTGCCCTGGCCTTCCAAGTAGTGTTGGGGTGGGCTCCCTCTCATGGCATGGGTTTCAAGATGGTGGACCAGTTGGCCACTTCCTCATGTTCTGTGCCACATTTACCCCAGTACATCTTGTAGGCAGGACAAATTGTAGGTCAGAGGCTTTGTGGCTAGATTGGTGTTCCAATCCTTCCATTGGAAGTCTTGCCTAGTTATAGGAGATCGTCAGTTCAGGCTCCATATCCCCCCACTGCTAGGAGTCTTAGTTAGGGTCACCCTTATAGATTTCTGGGAGTTTCAATTGCCCTAGGTTTCTAGCTTGTCCCAGAAATGTCCCCTCTCCTGATTCTAGTTGTCTCTCCCAGTACTCTCCCTCCTTCCTTCCTTCACCTGATCCCTCCTGTTCCCATCCCCATCCTCCAATCCAGACCCCTCCACCCCCAGCCACCTTCAGTGTCTATTCTATTTCCCTTTCACAGTGACAGTCATGCATCCCTCCTTGAGCTCTCCTTGTCAGTTAGCTTCTCTGCCTCTGGATTATAGCATGATTATCCTTTCCTTTAAGGCTAATAATTTACTTATAAGTGGGGACATACCATGTTTCCCTTTCTGGGTTTAGGTTACCTCATTCAGAATAATCTTTTCTATTTTCATCCACTTGCCTGCCAATTTCATGATGTCATTGTTTGTTACAGCTGAGTAATTAGTCCAATGTGTAAATGTATCACTTTTTTTTAATCTATTCTTCAGGTGAAGGACATTTAGGTTGTTTCTAGTTTCTGGCTATTACAAATACAGCTGCTATGAACATAGTTGAGAAGTGTCCTTGTGGTAGTATGGAGTGTGCTTTGAGTATATGTCCAAGAGCAGTATAGCTGAGTCTTAAGGTGAGTCGATTCCCACTGCCATATTGGCTTTCAAAGTGGCTATACAAGTGTACACTCCTACCAGCAAAGGAGGTGTGTTCCCCTTGTTCCACATCCTCACCAGCACAAGCTTCCACTTGTGGTTTTTATCTTAGCCATTCTGATAGATCTAAGATGGAATCTCAGAGTTGTTTTATTTGTACTTCTCTGATAGCTAAGGACATTGAACATTTCTTTAAGTGTTTGTCAGCCATTTGAGATTCTTCTAGTGATAATTCTCTGTTTAGATCTGTACTCCATTTTTAATTGGACTATTTGTTTGTTTGTTTGTTTGTTTTTTGCTATCTAGTTTCTTGAGTTCTTTATATATTTTGGATATTAGTCCTTAGTCAGTTGTGGAGTTGGTAAAAATACTTTCCATTCCAAAGGCTGGCACTTTGTTTAATTAACAGTGTCCTTTGCCTTACAGCAGCTTTTTGGTTTCATGGGGTCCCATTTATTAATTGTTAATCTTAGTGACTGGGCTATTGGTGTTCTGTTCAGGAAGCTGTCTCCTGTACCTATGGATTCAGGGCTATTCCCCACTTTGTCTTCTGTGAGGTTCAGTGTATCTGGCTATATGTTGAGATCTTTGATCCACTTGGACTTGAGTTTGTGCAGGGTGGTAAATATGGATGTGTTTGCATTCTTCTGCATGCAGACATCCAGTTAGAACACCAGCATTTGTTCAAGATGTTTTCTTTTTCTCCATTGTATAAGTTTGGCTTCTTTGTGAAAAGTCAAGTGTCCAAGGCATGTGGCTTTACTTCAGGGGCTTCATTCGATTCCATTGATCAACCTGTCTATTCATATATGGAGACCATGCAGTTTTTATTACTAGAGCTCTATAGTACAACTTGAAATTAGGGATGGGGATACCTCTGGATGTTTTTTTATTGTACACTGTTGTTTCAGCTAACCTGGGCTTTTTTGTTTTGTTTATGTTGAGATCTTTGATCCACTTGGACTTGAGTTTGTGCAGGGTGGTAAATATGGATGTATTTTTCTTTCAAGGTCTGTAAAAAATTGTGTTGGAATTTTGATTGGACCTGTGTTGAATCTGTAGATTGCTTTTGGTAAGATAGCCATTTTTGTATGTTAATACTACTGACACATGAACATGGGAAATCTTTCCATCTTCTGATATCTTCACTGAAATCCTTAAAGACTTGAAGTTCATGTCATACAGGTCTTTCACTTGCTTGGTTACACCAAGATATTTTTTATTACTTGTTGCTATTGTGAAGGGTGTTGTTTTTCTGATTTTTTTTTCTCAGCCTGTTTATCATTGTATATAGGAGGGGTATTGGTTTTTTTTTTTTTTAAGTTTATTTTATATCTAGTCATGTTGCTGATGTTTATCAGCTATAGGAGTTCCCTGGTAGATTTTTTGGGGTTGTTTATATATAATATCCTATCATCTGTGAATAGTGATACTTTGGCTTCTTCCTTTTCCAGTTTGTATCCCCTTGATCTTCTTTAGTTGTCTTATTGGCTCTTGCTAGAACTTCAAGTACTATATTGAAGACGTGCAGAGAGTGGACAGCCTTGTCTTATCCCTGATTTAACTGGAATTGCTTTAAGTTCCTCCCCATTTAATTTGATGATGGCTATTGGCTTGCTGTTTCTTGCCTTTATTAAATGTAGATATATCCCTTGTATCCCTGATCTAAGAGTTTTATCATGAAGTGGGTGCTGGGTTTTTGTCAGACATTTTTAGCATCTAATGGGATGACCATGTGGTTTTTTCCTTTCAGTTTGTTTATGTGGTAGATTACACGGACAGATATTTATATACTGAACCATCTCTGCATCCATGGGATGAAGCCTACTTGATTGTGTTGGGCTATCTTTTTGATGTGTTTTTGGATTCAGTTTGCAAGTGTTTTTTTTTAAAACTGAGTATTTTTACATCAGTGTTCATGAGGGAAATTTATGATTTTCTTGGTTGAGTCTTTGTGTAGTGTGGGTGTTAGGGTGAGTGTGGCCTCAGAAGATGATTTTGGCAATGCCCCTTTTGTTTCTATTTTGTGGAATAATTTAAGGAGTATTGGTATTAATTCTTCTTTGAGAGTCTGTGCTAACACTATGTAGCCCTGGTCTTTTATTGGTTGGGAGTCTTTTAATGACTGCTTTCCTTAGGAGTTAATAGGTCTATTTAAATTTTTTATTTGATTTTTAGTTAACTTTGGTAAGTGGTACCTATTAAGAAAAATGCCCATTTCTTTTAGATTTTCCAATTTTATGGAACAGAGGTTTTTGGAGTGTGACCTAATGATCCTTTGGATTTCTCGGTGTTGTTATTGTCACCCTTTTCATTTCTGATGTTACTAATTTGGACATACTCCTTCTGTCTTTTAGTTAGTTTGTTTAAGGAGTTGTCTAATTTTTTTTCTTAAAGAATCAAATCTTTGTTTCATTAATTATTTGTAATGTTCTCTTTGTTTCTAATTTCTTGATTTTATTCCTGAGGTTATTTCCTCTTGTCTATCCCTCTTGGCTGTATTTGCTTCTTTTTGTTCTAGAGCTTTCAAGTATGAGATCGATCTAATTTCTTAATGAAGGTACCTGGTGCTAATCAACTTTGCTCTTAGCATTGTTTTCATGTGTCCCATTATTTTGTGCATTCATTTTAACCAATTCTAGGAAATCTTTTAATTTCCTTATTTCTTCTTTGACCCAGTGGTCATTCAGGTGAGAGAATTGTTCAGATTTTATGAGTTTGTAATCCTTGGTAGTCTGATAAGGTATAGGGGGTTATTTCAGTTTTCTTGTCTCTGTTATGACTTGGTTTTTGACCCAGTATGTGGTCAGTTTTGGAGATAGCTCTGTGGAGTAGTGAGAAGAAAGTGTATTCTTTTGTATGGGTGAAATGTTCTCTAGATATCTGTTAGATCCATTTGAATCATAACATCTGTTAGTAACATTATTTCTGTTTAATTTCTGTTTGATGACCTGCCCAATGGTGAGAATGGTGTGTTAAAGTCTTCCAGTATTAATTTGTTGGGTTTCCTGTAAGCTTTACTAATGTTTCTTTTATAAATATGTGTACTCTTGCACTTGAGGCAAAATAGTTCCGAATTGAGACATCATGTTTTCTGTGTAGATTTTTCTGTTGATGAATGTGGTGTCCCTCACCATCTCTTCTGATTAATTTTGTTTGGACATCTATTTTTTAGATATTAGGATGGCTATACTAACTTGCTCCTTGCATGTACTTTACTTGGAAAAAAAAGTCCTAACCCCTTTCTTGCACACACACACACACACACACACACACACACACACACACACACACACACACCCCTCCCTTTTGGTTTTACTGATGTGAATTTATTTATTTTCTCTGTTTTTTGGGGTGTAGTTAACCTCCTTGGGTTGAAGTGTTACTTCTAGTACCTTCTGTAGAGATGGATTTATGGATAGATATTGTTTAACTTTGATTTTGTCACAGAATATCTTGTTTTCTCCATCTATAGTAATTGAAAGTTTTCTTGGATATAGTAGTCTGGGCTGGCGTCTGTGGTTTCTTAGAGCCTTCAAGACCTCTGTTCAGGACCTTCTGGCTTTTAGAGTCGCTATTGAGAAGTTGAATATTACTTGACCTTTTTCCTTTGCAGCTTTTAATATTTATGTTCTGCACCTTTCATGTTTTGATTAATACATGGGACGAAGGGGGACACTTTCTTTTCTTGTCCAATCTATTTGGTATTTATAGGCATCTCTTTGTTTAGGCTAGGGAAATTTTCTTCTATGGTTTTTTTAAAAATATTTTCTGGGCCTTTGAGCTGGGAGCCTTCTTCTATTCCTATTGCTCTTAGATTTGGTCTTTCCATAGTGTCCCAGATAGATGTTTTGTTTCAGGACCTTTTTAGATTTAACATTTACTTTGACTGATGTATCAGTTTCTTTTATCTTATCTTCTATGCCTGAGATTCTCTCTTCCATCTCTTGTATTTTGTTGGTGATGTTTGCATCTGTAGTTTCTGTTCGCTTACCTAGATTTTTCAGTTCTAGGATTCTTCAGTTTGTGTTTTCTTCATGGCATCTATTCCTATTTTTAGATTTTGCAAAGCATTATTCATTGCCTTCACCTGTTTGTATTTTCTTGCATTTCTTTAAGGGATTTATTAATTTCATCTTTAAATGGCCTTTATCATCTTCATAAGATTGGAATTAAGGTCATTTTCTTGTGCTTCAGCTGTGTTAGAATATCCAGGGCTTGCTGGCGTGGAATAGCTGGGCTCTTGTGGTGCTGTATTGCCCTGACTGTTGTTGACCGGGTTCTTACACTGGCCTTTGGTCATCTGTTTTAGGGGTTATTATAGGTTTAGGTGCTGATTTCCGAGTTTATTTTTGTTGGATGTTTTTTGGATGTATTTTCTCTTGGTTTCTGTTTCTTCTCTGGTCTTCTGTTCTGAATGAACTGGGGTTCTGGTTACCAATAAGTTTTCAGGTCCAGTAAAATATCTCTGCTGGTTTTTTTGTGACCTGTGTGATCTCTGGGGTATTGGATGCCAATCTTTCCTCTGGACTTCCAAGTATCTTTGTTACCTCTGGGGTTCTGGGTACCTGCTTGGTCTCTAGGTTTCCTAGTATGGTGTGCTCTCTGATAAAGCATAAGTCTTCTGCCCAAGTTATGGGCTGGAATATGAAGCCCCAGGCACAGGGTGCAGTTGGAGGCTGTTTGCAGTGCTGGGGACCCTAGAACAAATTGTGCTGGTTTCTGCTAAAGCAGGCAGTTTATGGGCCAGAATATGGAGCTCAGGGGATGGTGGTATCATGTCTTTATCTTTATTTTTCATATTGTTTTTATAAGTGGGAAATTTTGTTGTGCCTGTGGTATATACAGGTGTCTATGCTTGCTCATGAAGGGGTAGAGGCCCAGTTGATGTTAAGTGTCTTCTATTGAAGTTATTCTTTGGTGACACAACACATGCATACAATGTATCCTGACTACATCCACCCTTCTCTTCCTAGACCTGCCTAACAGATACCCTTTTTACTTTCCTGTCCTGTGTAAAATATATGTCTTTTAAAAGTACACTGACTCCGGTTTGTATAGCCTGCATGCACAGGAATATGGAGCCATCCCTTGAAACCGTTTCTGTTTTCAGGGACATGCTGAAGTCCTGTCCACGAGTACTAAGGAAAGATGCTTGATGACTCTGTTCTCTGGCTCTGTAGAAACATAACCTCTGTTCTTCCTTCAGGGAGATAGAAACACCCAGTTGATTAAAGAGGTTGCAGGAAGGAATGGGTAATGGTGGTAGAACCTGCCTTACCACTGAGAAGAAAAGGAAATCATCTTTCCTTAGGCTACCCTGCTGTGTCTGTTACTGGGCAGTTGGCATCAGACAAGTGGCTGGCAAGCTGGGTTAGGATAGGTAAGGCAGCTTCTGGATCCAATAGGTATCCTTTCTTCCTGCTTGCCATAGTCCGTGTTTCTGAGGCTTCACTGATGTGATACTGTACTTGCAGTGGAGCGTAGAGACCTATGGGCCTTTGCAGTTCATGCCTGGATTCTCCCTCTTGGGAGACTGCCCGGGATGTTGCTCTAAGGGAATTGTTTCTAGCTGGCTCTCTCAGGGCTACTCAGAATAGTTCCTTTTCAACACTCCACCTTCAGCTATATACACATTAGTTCTGATTGGTGTGGCATAAATCTCATTCAGTCTGTTTTCTGGAGTTTTGTGGATCACCGCGAGATGATGGATGAATTAAAGCATAGCTGCTTTTTCTTCTCTTTGCTCCTGTTTTGTTTGTTTGTTTGTTTGTTTTTGCTTCTCCCACTTACTTTTTCTGCTATTGTAACCTCAAGATCCTCCTCTACTATATCTAAAATGGTATTAGATACCTAAGTGCAGGCTTTTGTAACATTCTCTAATACCTGGGGCAGCTTCTATATAAAATCTGTAGCTATTAAGTCTCATGTTTCTACCAGTTCTGATTTGGTATTGGTGATTTTCAGAAGGCCTTAATAGGTGGTTGAGAAAATCACAATATTCCTTTGCTTCTCTTTGACCCTGTCAGAACTGACAGCTTTAAGTAGAATTAAGTAGAATTTTCATTTTCTGTTGCAAGAGGCAATTTGCCTAGTTTCTTTACTAGCTCTATGAATAAGGTCTTTGGGGTTCCAACTGGGACCAGTGTGGGGACCATTTTATCCTCCAGGTGTTTAGGCATTCTGAATTAGGGTGTTAACTGCTAGCTTACCAGCTACCTCAGTAGCTTCTGAAGAAGTTACTCCTTCATCAGAAGTGTCAATAGATCAATACACTGATGACTTCCTGTTAAGATGGGGACAGACATGAAGCTTACATGAAGGAATTCATCCTTGAATCTGAAGGAGATGCTCACACATCAAGAAGGTTCCCTTTTGGACCCAGGATCAAGCACAAACCACGCCCAAACTCATGTCTTCACAGAGAGATTCTTTATTAAGTGGGGAAGAAGAGTTAAAGAGGCTGCTTTCTAACTCAGGCAGAAAAACAGAGGACAAGGGAATAAGAGGTAAGAGAGGAGACAGAGGACAAGAGAGAAGGGGAAGGGAACAGGGAAAGGGGGCAGGGGTACCTGTTCAGGAGGGACAAAGGACTGCCTCTTAGGGAGGAGACAGATGTGACACATAGGGAAATGGCAGTTTATAAAGGTAAAAGGGGAAATCCCACATTATGATGAGGTGTTTAATTTTAATTGGGCATGTCATACTTCAGTACTTTGATAGCTGGACCTTGGCAGTAAGGCTCAGGAGGAGGAAATGGCCAAATAAGGGAATAAACCTTGGCAGCTAGCTTTGGGAATATAATCTAACAGTTTTTAGCAAGGTAGATGGAATGGGGGAGAAGGGCAAGGCCAGCCAGAGCCATTCTCGAAATGCTTGAGCTGTCCAGAACCCCTTCAGAATCCATTATGGATTGATGAGAATCCACCAAAATTGTCCTTAAATTGGACCATGCTTGTCACTGTAAAGGGGAATATATCCTGATACTGTCTGTATGTCCATTAAGTGTATCCTGTAATGAGAACAAATTTCCTTGATTGAGTTGGATTGTTTCCTGACCTCAGTCTCTTGGACTGAGCATCCAATAAGACTGGCTAGGTGGCTGGTCTGGAGGGCAGAAAGGAAAGGTACTTACTTCATGTGGAAATAGTCAGGAGAGGGAAGGAGGGGAGGGAAAGAGTCTGGAGAGAGCAAAGGGAGTTGGTGAGGAGTTAGTAGGTGGTCCATTGGCTTTCATATCTTTGTAGTAGGTATGGCAGAGGTACAGGAAGTTTACTGACAAGGTGTTGATTGGAGATAGGAGTTACTCAGTATATCTGGTAGTATCTGGTAGAAGCAGTTTCTCCGTTGCCAATCTGGATGTAAAAGCCTGGACATAGGGGATTTTCTACTACTCTCCCTCTGTTTAGAGAAGAGATTGACCTGGAGAATTAGTTTAAAGACCTACTCTTCAGTGTTCTTGGCCTCTTAGTATGTATTGAGGCTGAGCACTAGTGCAAAGGAAAATCAACTTTCATCTTAAGACTCTGTAAATTAAATTGTCCCTGGTTAGAAATTGGGCACCTAAGAAGAACGTTCTTTGTAAAATTGGGAATATTTCCCTTAGCATGAGAAACAGTAAAGGGTGTGTTTAAAGGCCAGAGAAAGAAGAGACAAACACATTTCAGAGTATGGACACAGTCCATACAGACATAATACTGGGATGCCCAAGAGAGCGATGGTTGGATGGTACATATAGCTCTAGATCACCATGAGGAAGGAAGGAAAGTAGGTAGAGATGCTTGAAAACCTGCACAGCAAACCATGCCTCAGTAATGCCTGTGCTAAGGAAGTTTGTCTTGGAAATGTGTTGCCTTTTAAACTGTTCTGTGTCCTGGGGGCTCTTCATGAGCTTAGGCTTTTAATCATTGTTATTCTGTTTACTATGTTTACATTTTAAACACTGGGGAAGCTGATGTTCTTGTTTAACCTGTCTCTTGCTTGGGTTCCAAGTTAGTTTAAGTCAGTTTATGTGGGATAGGAAAGCAAGAAGGAAGTAGCTATGAAGGATTTTTTGCCTTGAAAATAAAATTCCTACGATTATGTCACCAATTAGAAGAAAGTATCTTTTTATACCTTTCTCTCCTGCCCCCACTTCCATTTCAGTCTCTTCCCAGAAAACCTTTTCTTTCCTAAAGTAGAAGGTTCTGGCTTCATTTATATACATGAATACATCAGTTGAATTTAATTAGCACCCCAAGGATTATCTTTATCTTAATTCATTTTAGTAATATTGTTTTCTTATGAATTGCCTTAGTTTGTCCAAAAAAGTTTGAAGAGCTTATAATCTTTTACATTGAACATTTAAATCTTAAAGAGTCAATCAAGCCGGGCGTGGTGGCGTACGCCTTCAATCCCAGCACTCAGGAGGCAGAGACAGGCAGATTTCTGAGTTCGAGGCCAACGTGGTCTACAAAGTGAGTTCCAGGACAGCCAGGGCTACACAGAGAAACCCTATCTCGAAAACAAACAAACAAACAAACAAAAAGAGTCAATCAAAATTTAAGGTTTAAATCTTTCAACATATGTATGTATGTATGTATGTACGTATGTATGTTTGTTTGTTTGTTTTTTTTCCCAAGACAGGGTAGCCCTGGCTGTCCTGGAACTCACTCTGTAGACCAGGCTGGCCTCGAACTCAGAAATCTGCCTGCCTCTGCCTCCAAGTGCTGTAATTAAAGGCGTGTGCCACCACTGCCTGGCCTATTTATATGTTTTTAAAACTGCCTGTATGTTTTAAAATATATAATAGGGCTTGTTGATACAATTCATATTTCCTTCATAAATTTTAAAAATAATTTTGAGTTACTTATTTCAGTTTTAAAATTTTAAAATCTTATATGGTTTTGCTATTAAATCTTGTTTTTAATTTTAAAAGTATATAAGAAATTTTTATTTGGTTTTAGTTGATATCAAATTATTTTATCTACTTTTTTTTGAGGTACAGTCTCACAGAGCCCAAGTTGACCTGAAACTTACTATGTAGATGAGTGTGCCCTTGAATCCCTCCAGTCTCCAGTTTTCACATACTGCTGTGTTTGGTTTTATGCATTGCTGGGGATTAAATACCTGGCCTTGTGCATTCTAGGCAAGCTGTCTACCAATGGTGCTATATCTCTAGTTCTGTTTTATCTTCATTTGTTATAGAGTATAACTTTACCTTACTGGCCTTATAACTATTCTCTGAGCAAGTGAATGTATCATGAAGGGAAGGAGAAAGTAATAGAATAGAAATGTCAAGCTCAATAAATGATCTGCTAACATATAAAACGATTAGGATAGGAGGCCACAAAAAAACCCATGATATAAGAGACTTGGTGCTAGTTTGAAGCTTACTTTTTGGTTGTTGTTTATTTTTTGAGATTATAATTTAAGTACAACATTTCTCCCTTCTGTTTCCTTTCTTCAAGCATTCTATATAAACTACCTTCAAATGAATAGCCTCTTTTTTCATTGTTATTACATGCATTTATACACACACACACACTCCTAAATATCACCTGTTGTGTCCATATAATGTCACTTCTGTATGTGTTTGGAGCTGACCATTTGGCACTGGACAATCAGTTGGTGTGCTCTTCTCTGGGGAAGACCATCTCTCCTGCACCCAGCTTTCCTTGGTTGCCTCTAGCTTTGTGTAGAGTTGAGGCCTTGTGGGCTTTTCCTTCTCTAATTTGGCATGTTCATTGGTGTCATTCTTGTTCAGCTCATGCTTGGATAGTAAAGTTGGTAAGACCTTATAGGCATAGCTTATGATGTTGCTAGGAGACGCAGTCTCACAGCAAACTCCCTGATCCACTGGCTCTTACTGTCTTTCTGCCCCATCTTCTGCAGTGTTCCCTGAGCCTTCAGTATAGGAGTGCTTTGTAAATGTATCCATTGGGACTGGGTTTACAACTTTGCATTTTCATTCGTTGTAGTTTTCTTTCTGTAGTCATTTCCATCTGCTGCTCAGAGAAGTTTTCTTGATGAGGGGTGAAGTCTACACTTATGTGTGGTTATAAAGACAATTGTTTATAGACTGTTGTTAGAGATTATGCTGATTTAATAAATTACTGGTTGTAGATTCTCCTCCAATAACTATGATTTCATTAGCACATGAGTAGTTAGCTAGGTCTCCAGTAGCAAGCATGGGTATCTTTCTTGTTTAGCAGGTCTTAAATTCAATAGAGAGCTGTTGATTACCACCAAGGTTTGTGTGCTACTAGTCCATCTGTAGGGTTATTGTATGTCGGCATTCATTGATGTGGATGTGGTTCATTTGTATCATAGCTGGGTAGACCTGTTGGTTGTCTCTTTCCTTGGGAAGTTTCCATGCCACCGTCTGGTACTATGAGAGCTAGTTTGAGGCTTATATTTTTAGGGTTGCATCAGCTTTGGTTTCTGCTCTGTAAAAGTTAACATCTATATAGGAAGTGTGACTGCCTTAGGACCATTTTGCTCCAAGGAAGCCCAGCGAGCTATGTGGATCTAACAAGTATGGAAGCATAGTTGTACCTGATGTATCAGTGATGCTTTCTTCTTCTGTCAGACCAACCTCGTTGTTAGCTCAGTACAGTGGAGTGAGTGGTGATCCCACATGGCACAACATTAATTCTTTCCTAATTGGCAAGCTACAGAGTGTGAAATAATTTTTAACCACTGAATTTTGTGCTGGTTTCTTAAGGACTAACAGATAATTGATATGTCAGTTGAACTGCTTTTCACGTGTAAAGACTCATATCAGCATAAAAGATAGCAGAGAATGTGGTTCCCATGACAAACTACTTTATAACCATAGGCTTTTCCAACTGGCTTCTTTGTTCTCCCAAATAATGACTCTGAGACTTAATATATCATGAATAAATGCCTAGGCCAAAAGCTTTGCCTTGTGTTCCCTGACTAGCTGCTGCCACATGGTTGGTTACCTCACCTAAGTTTCATGCAACTGTCTCTTTCAGCATTTGGGGTAAATCTACTGTGCCTGACTATTTCCAAGAATCCTCTCTTTCTGCTGGATGACCCGTCTTCTAATTCTGCCTCAGCTTATTGGCCATAGGCTTTTTATTGACAGGTGATGTGTCCATACACTACATAAGAGATTCTTTATACTACTTCACTCAACCAAAATGATTAGATAAATACCAGTGTAAAGACTTTCTTATTCATTACATCCCAAGTGCAGTTTCCTCTCCCTCCACTCCTCCTAGGACCTCCCCCTACATCCCCTCTCCCTTAGATCAACTCCTAGTCTGTTCTCCTTTAAACAACAACAAACAAACAGACAGACAGACAAAAAATGAGCTTGCATCCCAGGGATATACATTAAAATAAGACTGGGTATAAACTCATATTACAGCTAGGTGTGCCAACTCAGGAGAAAAAGGGTCCTAAACTCAGGTAAGAGAGTCAGAGACATCCCCGTCCCCTTATTGGGAGCCCCACAAGAACACTAAGCTACATTACCATAAGGTGTATGTAAGAAGACCTAGTTAAGACCCATTCAGGGTCCATGGTTGTCACTTAAGTCTCTGTGATCCCTGCCTAGATGATTCTGTGGGCCTGTTCTCATGGAGTCCTCCATCTTCTGTCTCCTACAATCCTTCCTCTCCCTCTTCTGCTGGGTGTTTGCCTTTGGATCTAGTGTTTGCCTGTGGATCTCTACATCTACTCCTATCAGTTGCTAGATGACACTCTATTTATTTATTTATTTATTTAACATTTATTTATTATACATAAGTACACTGCGGCTGTCTTCAGACTCCGCAGAAGAGAGCATCACATCTCATTATGGGTGGTTGTGAGCCACCATGTGGTGGCTGGAATTTGAACTCAGGATCTCCGGAAGAGCATTCAGCGCTCTTAACTGCTGAGCCATCTCTCTAGCCCCGCTAGATGACACTCTTGATGACAGTTGTGCATGGATCTATAGCAGAATATCATTAGGAATCATTTCATTGACTGCCTGCCTGATTACAGAAGAAGTTCAAGCTCTGTACCCTCCATTACTAGGAGACTTTGCTAGGGTCGTTTCTGTGGATTCCAGGGGGGTATAGTATAGTTGGGTCTTGAGGTAGATTGATTCCCAATTTTCTGAGGGACAGAAGACATTTTCAATGTAGCTGTATAAGTTTGCATTCCCACCAGCAATGGAGGAGGGTCCCCTTGCTCCATATTCTACCCAGCATGAGCTGTCACTTGTGTTATTGATCTTAGTTATTTTGACAGGTATAAGATGGAATCTCAAAGTGGTTTTGATTTGCATTTCCCTGATGGTTAAGGATGTCGAACATTTCTTTAAATGTTTCTCAGCCATTTGAGTTTCCTCTTTTGAGAATTATCTGCTTATACATATACCTCATTTTTTAAAATGGGAGTATTTGTTCTTTTTCTGTCTAGTTTCTTGATGGTTAGTTTGTAAAGACTTGTAATAAGCATAGAATTAAGTTTAAAAAGGGCTATAAAGTATAGGAAATAACAACTATATGGTTTGTCAAGGAAATAGAATTTAACTGTGAAAGATGTGATGAGAGTATATGCAAAATTTAGGCACATTTAGTAATCGCTCTTTATATGGTATGAATGATACAAATGACTTTGTTAATTAGGTACTACTTTTTTTGTGTGTGTAACCAAACAAATGAATTAGTTTATGTTATTCTAATGTACTATTTTCCTGTGTCCTTAAGAGCCATAGCATTCTATGTCTAAGATACAAGATGGAAGATAGGTTAAACATTATGTACTTTTGGCCCTGAATTGAATTGCAAAGTATCAGTATGAAGTTGAGATATTTTAACTTAATTTTAAAATACCATAAGCCTTATATATGTACATTTTGTATGCACAGTTTTAATCTGAGAATGTTTTATTTGTATTCTAGAATGAATCAAATGAATATTTTAGTTCTGACATTTGCTGCCATGTCTCTGGAAAAAGTTCAGCAATGAGCAAGCCTCGTTCCAGAGTGATCTTGACATTCTGCTGCTTCTTAAAAGAGACAAAGGTCTCTTTGAGAAATCTTTGATTTTAGGTTGGAAGAAGGAAATAAATAACAAGTATAAAATGATCTTGAAACATTTACACCATATACCATAGCTGCCAGGTCTGTGACAAAGGAGCTTCAGAGTCAATTCAGAAATATTCTTGGGGACCAGTTAGTTCACTTCAGCTCAAAGTTATAGATCACAAATGGAAAGTCTCTTAGGTTTCGGCAGAGTGATGCAGTTGCTTGCTCTTAGAGGTTTTAACTAGCCAAATTGTTCCATTTGGGCATCAATAAGGCTTCAAGCTATAGTGAATCTAGAGCCTCTCATGATGGTTAAGCACATATTTTCATAATGGAAAAAGTAACCCTACAAAATTAACAATGCCTCCTCTCCACTGGCTGTCATTAGTGGATGTTAAGAAATCCTGCCTTTTTGGAATTCTTTTTCTTTTTGTAGGGGAGGGAGAGATTGATTTATTTCAATAACAAATCCATGGATAAAGATAACCAAGTTTATTGATTGATGTTGGTCGTGGGTGCTGCAGTAGAAAGAGAAACTCACCAAGATGCTAAGCCTTCAGTTTTCTGAAGGAGCAGATGGGTACAGCCTCTCAGGCAGGACTGATACCACAGCTAACTCACTCCAGTTACTGTATTCAAACACCATACAAGGGTAATTGGGATGGGAAAGGTTCCAGCTACCGAATTTATCTTGTCCTTTGCTGCTCATCAGAGCAGACAACCCGCACCAATCTCAGACCCTTTTGACCATGGATAGCTATAATCAAAATTAAGAACTCCAGGTTTGCCAGGGGTGTCATAGGACCAAGATTAGTGTAGCTGCATGCTCTCACGTAGCGCCAAGTGCAGACCTTCCAGAGAGAGAGAGAGAGAGAGAGAGAGAGAGAGAGAGAGAGAGAGAGAGAGAGAGAGAGAGAGAGAGAGAGAGAGAGAGAGAGAGAGAGAGAGAGAGAGAGAGAGAGACCTTCTTCAAGGTTTAAACAGTCTCATAACATTTCTCAGCCTCTACTGACTGACCCAAAGATAGCAAAGGGTTTGCTAAAACATTTCACTCAAAACCAGGTACAAAGGCTTTACTGTCCCTGTCACTACAGAAGTTATGACCGTAGAAGAGACTAGTGATTTCTCTCAGGTGGAGCACAGAGATGAATAGTTATGCAGCAGTGTGTGAGCAGTGTGTGTGATAGCTGGTGTTAGGATTTTTCTGTGTGGTGGTTCTAAGTGCATGTAGCTGCGAGTCTGTGAGTGTGGCTTGCAATGGCTTATGATTAGTGAAAGTCTAAAATACAAGGATAGGACAGTGACTTTTGGGAGGGATGTGTGTTGGGAAATGGTGAGAAATAATGGCTTTTAGGTTAGCTAGGACTTGTTGAATGAGGATTTTTATTAATGCTATTGGAAAATTAACTAATCTCTAAGTGGACAGGCACCAAAGTTTATTTTTTAAAGGGGCGGGTATTGAAACTATTTTTAAGAAGATAAATATCGGATGTAGATTTATTGAGAGACCATTGTGCAAGTTTGTATGTGATATGAATTGTCTTGAGGCAGTCCTTGCAGGAATGGAGCTTGTTATGTAGTAGGCAGTGAATAAGATTATTAAGAATAAAGCATTTGAATGGGACTTGAAACTTATGTTTGAAGGCATTCCCTTCACAGGGCAGGACTGAGTAATTTTTGATGGATAGTTTTAGGTAATTTAGAGTAATGCTTGATATTTCTTCCTGTGAATGTGCCAAGCATTTAACTGTTATTTTCCCTAGCCCCTGGAGTGTCTCAGAATGGTTGTGAAAGATACTAGATGCCACATTGTTCATCAAAATATGCCAGTTCTGCCAGGCTCTGTGGTGCAATCCTAGGTAGAAGGAACTTCTTCCTGGATCCTAGCGCTTAAATGTAGAGGCAGGGCTTGAGGAGTTGCATGTATGCAGCGTGTGTTACATAGTGTGCTTCAGGTCGGGTGGGACTGCTACCATCCCTAAAACTAATACATACATTTAAAAAAAGCAAAACAATTTTGTTTATTGAGGGACTGGTCATTGTGGTTGTTTTTGTTGTTTAGTTGAGAGCACAGAGTTATAAAGGTGATTTTTCAAGCATTCCTTTTTATGTTTTGAATTTTATATTTTGCTTTTGTTATATATTTAGAAAATAACATTTAAATAAAAGATGGAGATATCAGCCGGCTGTTGTGGTGCATGCCTTAATCCCAGCACTCAAGAAGCAGAAGATAGGTAGATTTCTTTGAGTTTAAGGCCAGCCTGGTCTACCTAGTAAGTATCAGGCCAACCAGAGCTACATAGTGAGATCTTATCTCCAATGAATTAATTAAATAAATAATGATAGATATGTCCTAACATTTAATTTCTAGATGAAAATTCTTATTATGTAGTTATTATGAGAAGCAGTTAAGCAAATGTGTTTACTATTTGAGTGCCTCTGACTATGTATGTTTTCTGTGTGTATGCTATGTGAGTGTATGAGTGTGGCAGGGATGGCTGTAGTATGTTTTATATTTACCTATAAAAGACTTAGATGATTAGTGATGTTGTTTTCTTGGAGCTTTTAATTTTTCATGTGTATGTACAGATATTTGCACATGTATGTATGTGCATATGAGGCTGGGGTGTTGAGTGCCTTTCTTAATCCCTTCCTGCCATATTTTCTTGAGATGGGATCTTACTGTTCTTGGAACTCAACCCTTTAGCAAGAACCAGAAATCTCTAGGAGTCCTCCCACACTGCTGGTACCCAGATTTTTATAAATTGATAGTGATGGGGGATTCAGACTCAGGCCTTCAGGTTGTGCTCCAAGCATCTAACTGTTATTTTCCCTAGCCCCAGGAGTATTTACTTTTTTTTTTTTTTTTTTAAAGATTTATTTATTTATTATATGTAAGTACACTGTAGCTGTCTTCAGACACTCCAGACGAGGGCATCAGATTTCATTATGGATGGTTGTGAGCCACCATATGGTTGCTGGGATTTGAACTCAGGACCTTTGGAAGAGCAGTTGGTGCTCTTAACCACTGAGCCATCTCGCCAGCCCCGAGTATTTACTTTTTAGTGAACTGTTTAGGGTTTTCCTTAGTAAAAAGCCCTTGTTTTTCGTGTAGTCTTGGGTCTATTCAAAGATGGTAGTGATGAGCAGCATAGATCATCTCTGTTTTGTTGTCACTGTGGAGGAGAAATCAACCTCAGTCTGGTTTTTCACTTTGCTCTCCTCAAGGCAATGACTGCATCCAGTTTCTGCACTAGAGCATGCACACATTTGAATTTTTTTTTTAAATTTCAGTTACATTTGGAAAGAAAAAAACTAGAAAGTGACATAAAAGTGATAGTTTTTTTATTTTTGTTAAACTATTTTTTTAATAATTTATCGATAAAATCCATTAAGAAAATTCAAGCAGATAAACATAATTTATCCTTTAAGGACTAGTGAAATTGAGAGTTTTAAAGACTATTCTCCTAGACATTCAGGAAAGAGAAACTAGAATGGAGGCATAGTAGGGAAGCCAACCACAGTCAAGTCATCGTCTGGGGATGCCAACAAGCAGAACTGACGTGTGGTCATCACCCCACAGATCTCATCTAAGGGCATAGAAGTATGGTCTAAGCATTGGAACTTTTTGAACCTTTGCATTTGACAATGGCTAGCCATTGGTTTAGAGTAGGGTTAAAAGAATCTTTGGCCTCATAGTATCTCAATCTCAAATTTACTCCATTTGGAATAACTTGAGGTTTCTTGTAAAGGTTAAATGTGAAATTGGGGATGTTCTTTTTAATAGATATGTAGTTATTTGGTGGTATCCATTGGGAAACAGAAAGGCTGAAGAAATCTTTTCACATCTAGAAAGAATGGAAAGCTTCACAATGAAACTTCATAGAGCTACTGTACTTTCTTAATACTGTGTTACTTGAATAGGTTGCCTGTGATTTGCTTCGGAGAATAATCCGCATCTTATATCTCAGTAAGAGGCTCCAGGGACAACTACAAGGAGGGAGTAGAGAGATAACAAAAGCTGCTCAGAGTCTCAATGAACTTGGTAAGTCCTTTTATGATTAAAAATTGGTAGAAGTTTGACAGTTTAACTCAGTTGATTTGCTGACATTTGTTACCATGATCAACAAGTACTACTAAAAATGTTTAATATGGCTGTTTATAACATTGTACTAAGCAATGCCTCTCTTCAGAAAGGTTGAGTAAAATTAAACTTTTTGAAAATGCTGTTTAGTTTAGAAATGGTCATATAGTAAAATTGGCTCTTTTGATGAACAGGTGCGTGTATATATTTTAACACATAAACATTTGAGTAGCTGTGATCATATCATGATACAAAACACGTTGACCAGTCTTGAAAACATGCCTATCATCACTTGATTAATAGGACTACCCCTTCCCCCTAACCTGGCAGCCACCAGAATTTTCTATCATTATAGTTTTGTCGAGTAATAAAGACACAGAAGTGGAGTCATAAAGTCCAGAACCTTTTGAGGCTGGCTTCTCATCTCCAGCATTTAATACTTTTGAGATTTATTCAAATTGTTGGGTATGTTAGAATACACTCTGTGCTGTCATGGGGATTGTCTTTTGAGTCACAGATTGAAGGAGAATTTGAGTTCTTTCTAGCTTTTGGTGATTATGAATAATAAAGTGGCTGTGAACACTTGTGTATAGGTTTTGTTGTGATTTCTTTGGAGGAACTATCCGAAGAAAGGCTGCTTATTAGGTGATAAATCCCACGTTGATGTGATGTCTAGATGTCTTTGTCCATTTGTTTCTTGGATATTTAAAATAGGTCCTTGAAAGTCAAGAGTTTAGAGTTCATGATTTTGCTGGCTAACAAGCTTCAAGTTCCATAATTTCTCAGGGGAGATGACTAGCTAGCGAGCATACAGAGACAAGGCCAGCGCCTGGGTTCTGATGAGCCTTTGTGGGTTTCTTGTTGTCATTGGGTACCCAGTAATTTTTAAGAAGTGAAAACTTTTGGTGATATTTAGTCTTTTATAGATTCAGGTCTTTGATTATGTATATCTTACTTATCAACAGTTTGCTTACTCTTGATTGAGTGGTTATGTCAGAGTAACTTGAGAAAAATGTGTTTGGCATGTTCTTTCTGAGTTTTTCTGGTTTTAGTATTTCAGTTGCAAAATCTTGCTCTACTGCAGTGGTTCTCAACCTGTGAGTCGTGATCCCTTTGGGGTCACCTATCAGAAATTTACAGTTCATAAAAGTAGTAAAATTACAGTTATGAAGTCATAAGGAAATAATTTTATGGTTGGAAGGTTACCACAACATGAGGAACTGTATTAAAGGGTCACAGGAAGGTTGAGAATCACTGCTCTAATGTTTATATTATATTTTTACTGATCAGAGAAATATCTTTCCAAATCATGCTTTAACTTGTGTGATGCTTAAATACAGACACTGGTTAGACTCATCTTGGCAATATGCTATTTATTTTGCTGGAATATATTATATCAAAAGTTAATATTTTTAAGCAATGAGTAATATTTGAGATTTTATTTATTTTATTTTATTTTATTTTATTTTTTTGGGTTTTTGAGACAGGGTTTCTCTGTATAGCCCTGGCTGTCCTGGAACTCACTCTGTAGACCAGGCTGGCCTCGAACTCAGAAATCTACCTGCCTCTGCCTCCTGAGTGCTGGGATTAAAGCTGAGTGCTTTTTTTTTAAGGTTCATTTTTTTATTATAAAATTTTAAAATTTATTCTCATGTGTATCACCTGCTTGATTTTTATGTGGACTTGTGTTTTTATATGTCTGTGTATTTATATGTGTGTGCATGTATGTAATGATAATAATCAAAGAAATAAGGAGTTATCAATTTGAAAGTTGGGGGAGCATGGTAGGAGAGGGAGGGAGGGTAAATGGGTGGGCCTGGAGGGAGGAAAGAAAGGGACAATGATGCAATTCTATTTCAATTTAAAACATTAAAACATTTAAAAATCGTTCACTGTATATATGTGTAATGTATGTAAATTGTTAATTTATCATTTGTGCTGTTTTTCTTACACATTTTTTTCTTACAACTTTTGATCATATTCTTTCCCCTCCTTCTACGTCCTTCCTTCTCACTTACTTCCCTACTTACGAAGTTCATAGTTTCCTCTCTCAAAAAATGAAAATTAAAGCAGAAAGGAACAAACCAAAGAGAAAACAAAGTACTAAAATGAAACAAAAATCAAATAAGCAGGGCATCTGTTTGGTGTTTACCAGCTCCCCCTGGGCCTGGGCTCTGGGTCTGCTCTGGAGTGACACTCCATTGGAGAAGCTGTTTGTTCTTCCCCAGCAGGCATCAAGTGAAAGTGTGCTTGTTCACTTCTCTTCTCAGGTCTGGGACTTCTGTCTGCTTTGAACATATACAGGACTTTTCACAGTCACTGTGAGTTCATGTGTGCATCAGTCCTGTCCTTAGAGTCTTCCACCACCACTTTATTTACAAAATAAATAACACTATGTCTGTCTCTGTGTAATATCAGTTAGTGCTGCATGTCAGCAGAGTCAGAGACTAGAAAAGTCAGGGGACGGAATGTGCACTGTGTAGACTTAACAGCAGACTAGATCTGTACACAGAACATTTCTCATGTATTTGCCTCTTTGTATGACATAACAAGATTTCCTTCAGTAGACACCAGCTGTGAGACCAGGGTGGCCTAGAGACTACATGGCTAGTGTGCTCTCAACAGCTCTCATACTGTGCCTTTTTATTCGTCAGTGGAAGCCACAGTTTCCTGGGAAGCATTATTATGAATTTGTTTTTGTTTATCATGTTCTCCTTTTTTCTAAATTGTTTGTTGCTTTTTCCCTTTCTTTGAAAATAGATTTTTCCCTTATATCATGTATACTGATATGTAAGGTTTCCCTCTCTTCCTCCCAGTCCTTCCCCACCACCCATCCTATCTAGACTCCCATCTTTGCATTTCTCATTAAAAATAAGCAGGATTCTGATGCATAATGATAAAATAAAATATGATGAAAAGAAAACTAGCACATTGGAATAGGGAAAAGGAGAAAAAAAAGAGTCCAAGAAAAGGCACAAGACAAAAGCATAGCTACAGAGATCCACTTGTTCACACACTCAGGACTGGAAGCCATAATGTAGTCACAAAGAGCCTAGAGGGCAAAGAGAGAAAACTATCTAGACAAAATTAAGAAGATAAAAATAAAAAAAAGATAAAATTTATAAAAAGAAAGGAAAATTCCTGACCTGACGTTATGAGACAAAGACTTACAAAGATGCCATTGATTTCATTATCTCTGGGCCATTGGCTGCTGGGCTGCAGTCAATGCTTAAGAGTAGTTTGTGTCCCTTTGGAGAAAACTAACTTTACATTTGCAAATGTTTTATCAATTGGAGACAGCTTCTGGCTTAGGGATGGGGTCACGTGTCTACTTTCAGCTCTAGGACTGCATCTGGTATAGACGCATGCAGGGCAGGCCATGAATCTCTCTGAGTTCATATGTGCTTTGGTTCTGTTGGCTTGACTTAGTTTTCTTGGGGTCTTCTGTTCCTTTTGGCTCTACAGTCTTGGCTCTTGTGCAGAGTTCCCAGAGCCCTGACTTGAGAGATTTAGTGGAGACGTTCTATTTAGGACCGAGTGTTCCAAGGTATCTCAGTCTCCATTATATCTGGCTGTGACTCTCTGTGTTTGTTCCCAGTCTGCTGTAGGGGGAAGCTTCCCAGATGATGGCTGAGGAAGGCACTGATCAGTTTCCCTGGCTGGAGTGGCGAGCGTTGTTTTCATAGTGTGTTCTTACATAGTTTTGCAAAAATTCTAGTGTCAGCTATTAGCTTTGTTAGATGATTCTCAATTTTTGTGCAGCAAAATTTATCCGTAGTAGTCACTAAACACAGATAAAAATTATTTCAAGGATTAGTATATGCATTTGTCTTAGTTTTCTATTGCTGTGATGAAAAACAAGAACAAAAGCAAGTTGGGGAAGAAGTGGTTGATTCTGTTTACTCTTCCACATTATAGTCATCACTGGAGGAAGTCAGGACGGGAATCTAAGCAGGGCAGGAACCTGGAGGCAGGAGCTGATGCAGAGGCCATGTGCTGCTGAGTGGGTTGTTTCACATGACTTGCTCAGCCTTCATTCTTATAGAACCCAGGACCATCAGTCTAAGAACGGCACCACTCACAATGGGCTGGGCCCCTCTCCATTGATCACTAATTGAGAAAATGCCTTAGAGATGGATCTCATGGATGCATTTCTGCAACTGAGGCTCCTCCTCTCTGATGACTCTAACTTGTGTCTAGTTGACACACAAAAGTAGTCTACTGTTTTCCATTCATTTCACAGTTACAGTAGTACTTCTATGTTTTATTCATATGACTGACTAATAACACTATGGAAGCTGTATCATCATCCTTTATTGGAACACTCATACTTGAAAGTAAGTTATTTAGTAACAGGGTCTTCAAACTAGTAATTAGGGAAAATTTTCATTTCTTGCTTCTTCGTGGCATTTCCTCACTTCTGTTTGGATGCTGAAGCTATTACTCAATTTCTTTCCATTATAGCTTGTATCATATGCAATTTTAGATAAATATTGTTATTAAAAAACTTGTTAAAATGTCTTGAGTGTATAGATGCAGTACCCATAACTATGGGTTATTTGCTCTTTGTTCCTTTTAAATGGCATCAGCTTGTTAATGAAGTGCAACCTTGAGTCTCTGTAATATTGTTCATGTTCAGCCCTTAATCTCTGTAATATTGTGCATGTGGTTAGGAACAGCCCTGATACCCTATGCTATTGTACAGGTGGCCAGGTTCAACCCTGAGTCTCTGTCTATCACATGGTGTAGGTGGGGTAGGTAGGGCAGTCCTGCATCTGTAGTATTGTACAGATGTGTAGGTGTGTTGCTCTGCTTCTCATAGCTCTTATGCTCCATTACTTTGTGAGAAAAAAAATACAATATGAAACTTTTTTTTTTAAATCACTCTTGAGTTTGGTAAGGTGAAATTAGCTTAGGTTTAAGTTAGAAGGTTCCAGTGTCAATTTATGACTATAATTATATTTACAGAAGTTGGCATGTTAGTGTTAGGTGAAAAACAGGTATGATCTTTTGAGAGATGTGTTTAGTAAAATAGGACCTGAATTTATTCATTGATTTTAATTTATGTGATAGGAACTTCAGATAGTTTTTGATGAATAGAAGACGTTCTGTTATGTATAAATATAAGATTATGTTTTTATGCTCACAGCTAGGTTTTATAATCACAGCTGAATAGTTTGGGAATGATGATCCAGGTTTTTTTCTATTTTGATTATGGTAAAATAAACATAAATTCATTTTTGCTTTTGAAAATAATTACTGAAAATTATACCCAGCAAAGTCATTTACTAGAACCTGTGTTTTAAATGACTGAACTAAAAACAATAGCCAAAAAGACAAAAAATAAAACAAAAAACCCAAACAAAACAAATCCCAATTTGGGATTTGTAATTATTTTCAAAAGGGCATTTATCAAAAAGGTGTGACTTCCGAATGAAATGGTCTAGAGTTTTGTCTGTCACTTATTTTACAGAAGTTAAAGTATTATAAAAGCAGTTATAGGTAATACTGGAAATTGCTATGTCTAAATTTTATGGTTTATTTCTTTGTTAACTTTTTAAGTTTATCCAGATCTGTTTCTTGAGAAAAATGGCTCATGGGTTTCTGTGTTTCTTCAGTTCAAGTAGCTAGATATTGATGCTTGCTTCATGGACTTTCTAGTATTTAGAGTCATAAACCAAAACAAGTTTTCACGTTATGTAATGTCAGAGGTCCCTTCTGAAAGTCATTTACTTGCTCATGTGTGGATTTATTAGGTTGTCTTCTGTCTCCTTGAAATAAATGTCTGTGTTTTTGCTAGTATTGTTCTGCTTAATTACCTTAGCTTTGTAGTGTTGAGGTCAGATAGCATGTTTTTAAGAGTGCTTTATCTAGATTAGCACTTGCCTGCAGGGAACTATGTCTGATCAGTTTGCTGGGCCATTAGAGAAACCAAGCTAAGTTCATTTGTATTTATCAGTTCCTCATGTGCACTTCCAGTCTGGAAACTAAGCAGTGTCAGTCTGAGTTACTGGAGAATAATTTATATAGGTTAAGAATGCCGCTTTGTCTTTGAAATGCAACTATAAGTAATGTTAAATGGAAATGGCACATATATAATCTTTCTATTCCCAAATAATGATTGACTATGATAAGAATATTTTATATTAGTTAAATATAGGACAGTAAAGGTACCTGGTCATTCTATTTGTACTTAACTTTTGGGATCCACAACTACTAAACATTATTTTATTTTGAAAAGATAGTCTTTGAAATTTTTGCTTAAAGACTGAAATCAATTTCATGTGGTCATTTTTTTTCAAGTTAATAATTTTTCTGAGACACTTAGAAGAGCTGTAAAGATGTTGTGTTCATTGAAAGTTATTTTTCCCTTTGACAAAGTCAGTGTGAAGATTCCTACAGTCTTAAGTGGATTAGTATGACGCTAGAGCATTCAGCTCTGTGTAGTTTACTTTTGTCCTATGACCATTTGAGTACATTTCCTCTTATTTCTGTTATATGAAGTTGCTATGTTTCCCAGGCCTTATCCGAGTTGGAGATCATCCAGTATGATTTGAATGTTGTGGGGAAATTGTTTCAGCATTAAGATTGCGGGACTCTGAAGTAGTGAAGCAAAGGAGAAGAGTCTAGAGTTAGAAAGTGCTGTTTTGCATGAAGAAGTTTACTCAGCCTCCATTAAAGATAGACTAGTATTCTGACTTTAGCAAATATTAAGAATTTGCTGGGAAATACTTACATAAATGACTTTACTGATAGCAATGCTATGGTACAGTTGCTGCACAGTTAAACTGAATGCTTTTGATATTAATGTTGTGCCAGTGTGGTGAAATAACCCATTGTATGGTACTTAAGCACTATTGGTGCTTGGATAAGTTATAAAGAATAGAAATTTATTATCATATCATTCTGGAGGCTGATAAGTTCAACATGGAAACAATGTGTTCCCATGAGTTCCTTCTTGCTGTACCTACCTGAGGCAGAAGGGGCAGAGCTAAGGGGAAATCTGTTCTCACATGGTAGAAGAGAAAACATGCTCCTACAAGGTTTTTGAACAGCAGTATTAATTCTTAATATATGCCAGAACTGAGTTGTATGAAGCAAACACCTTATGAATTTACATATCCCTGAAGGCCTTTGCCTACCAATACTGTAGCATTGGGGATTACCATAAATTCATTTCATAGCAATAGTGTCACACTCTGTGGTTTGATTTCTGACTTCAGATGAGCTAAGTTTAATAAAGAGTGCTCCAGGCATCCTACTGGTCACCTTAAAAATATCCATACCCCCAATTCATGGAAATTGTGAATATGTTTCTTTAAATGACAAAAAGGACTTTGTAGTTATAGTTAAGATATGGGCTTTGAGACTAGGGGGTTATTCTAGATTATTATTGTTTCATTGTCAGTCACTACCTTCTTAAAAGAAAATGGAAGAGGAAGGCAAAAACTGGGTCAGATGATGGAGAATGAAGACAGGAAAATAAAGCATGAATGATTTGGGATCTGCTGTTGTTGGTGTTGAAGTTAAAAGAAAGGTCTGTGAATCAAGTTAGATTAGTGTGATAGAAATTGGAAACTGTTCTCAACTTATAGCCAGGAAAGAAATGACTATTTTGTGATGCTGAGGATTAAGCCCAGAGCCTAACAGAAATAAGAATATGTTTAGTTAAGATTTCATTGCAGTGGGCAAGAAATTTTCCACTGAGTTTCCCATTGAGACTAATAGTTCAAAAATTGTATTTGTTTAGTACACATTCTGAAGAAATCTTGTGAGTTGTATAAAGAGAATAGTGAGCTATTTAACTCTAGTGTTCTAATTTGCTTAATTGAAATTAGTTAGATTTTGCCTTGTTTGTAAATTTAGGTTTTGTTTGAGAAACTATTCTAATTTTTATGTATTTTACTTTAAAAAATGTGTATGGGTGTTTTGCCTTCATGTGTGTCTGTGCACCATGTGTGTACAATGCTCATGGGGGCCTGAAGAGGGTATTGGATCCCCTGGAAGTATAGTTGCAGATGGTTATTAACCCTCCATTTGTGTCATCTGGAAGAACAGCTAGTACTTTTAACCCCCAAAAGTCAATTTTAAAAGAAGTTTGAAAATGTGCAAATCTTGAAGATTGAGATGAAGGCCCAGTCAGTGAAGTGTTTGTCACACAAGCATGAGTATTTAGATCTCCAGCACCAATGTAACAAGCTGGGCAAGGCAGCATATGCCTGTAATTCCAGTGCTAGGCCACCAGAGATGGGAGGATCTCTTGATCTTGCTGGTCAGCCAGTCTAGCCAATTAGTAAGTCTCAGGTTCATTAAGAGATCTTATCACATAATCTAAGGTGGAGGAAGAATGCTTGAGGAAGATACTTAGCACTGACTTTTGGCGTCTGTATGTTAATGCATACATACCCGAAAACACACATATACACAGATGGGGAATGGCTATTGTTTCTTATATTAAATCATTAAGGCAGCGGAAGGCTCTAAAGCAGTAGTTCTCAAACTGTGAGTCATGACCCTTTTGGAGAATATCCTACTTAGGGTTTCTGTTGTTGCAAGGGAAACACCATGACCAAAAGCAAGTTGGGGAGGAAAGAGTTATTTAGCTTATACTTTCACATTGCTGTTCATCACTGAAAGAAGTCAGACAGGAGCTCAAACAAGGTAGTCACCTGAAGGCAGGAGCTGATGCAGAGGCCATGGAGGGGTGCTGCTTTACTGACCTACTTCACAGGGCTTGCTTTGCCTGCTTTCTTAGAGAATTCAGAATCAGCAGCATAGGGATGGCACCACCCACAATGGGCTGGACCCTCTCCCATAAATCACTAATTGAGAAGATACCTTACAGCTGGATCTCATGGAAGCATTCCCTCAACTGAGGCTCTTTCTTCTTTGATGACTCTAGATTGTGTCAAGTTGACACAAAACCAGTCAGTACACAGGTCACATATCGGATATCCTGCATATCAGATATTTACATTATGATTCATAATAGCAAAATTATAGTTATGAAGTTGCAACGAAAATAACTTTATGTTTGGGAGTCACCACCACATGAGGAACTGTATTAAAGCGTCGCCACTTTAGGAACGGCGAGGAGCACTGCTCTATAGCTTTGTTTGGGAAGAGCCTCATATAACAGATCCCTGTATGGTGACTCAGACTCTCCAGCTTGATCATTGCTGAAGAGTATTCCCAGGGTGGTCTGTTCACAAAATAAAACAAGAAACATCTCAATCTTTTCCATATGTACTAAATGTGATAATTATGGGGCAGAGAATAGATAAAATGTTACTTTGTGGCATATTGTTTACTGACAAAGTTTGGGAATCATTAAAAAAATGGCTACCTAATTAATTGATGGAGAAAATTACTGCTTAAGACTAAGTAATGAAATTGATATTTTAAGGTGAGTCAAACTGTAGTAATGAAAAATAAAAGCTAAAAGGAAATGTTTGGAAGATTTCCACTGAGAGCAAATGACTGAATAAATCTTGTTGAATGTGTACTTGTAGGCTCATTATTTTAACATAATGGTCAGAACAACACAGTGTACATAAATTCTTCATTCATCGAAGTTATACATTGCCAACCCTTTATAGACTCAAGAATATAAAATTATATTAGAAATGATAACAAATACTTCTGCTGTTAAATTTAGATTGAGACAGGAAGCTTTGAAACTATTTAGATCATGGTTTAAGTTCCATTTCAATCTGTCTTGGCGACTGTTGATTTGAACAACTTCTTTCCCATATCTAAAGACTGTTGAGGAGGTCAAATGAGACAGAAGTTATAGAATTGTCTGAGTTCTTGCCTGGCACATAGCAGAGTCCCCAAAGGGTGCTTTTCTCTCATCCCTTTTACTTTAGTAGAAAGAAAAAGAAAGAAAGGAAGTTTGTCACATTTTACTGGCCATGTTGGGCACATGTCATACTCTGGTTTGCAGTTCTACAAAATAAATGATTGTTTCTTTTATGTGCACATTCCTCATGGATTTTTCCTTACAGATGGGGTCTTATCCTGTAGCACAAGTTGGCATGGAACTCACTGTGTAACTGATGCTGACCACAGATTTCTGGCATTTCTCTTGCCCCAGCTTACTGAGGGCTGGGATTATAAGGATGAACCAACACACCTGGCTTTTCTCATGGACTTTTTTTCTGAGAATAAAATGTTGAGATCTTAGCCTACAGATTTTTCAGTTAGAAGTGGGTACTTGAAGGATAATAAAAAATACTTAAGGAAAGTAAAATCCAAGTTACTATTGAGAGAAGTCCTAGTGACTTCCTTTTTATATCTTATCTCTTTAAATGGAGATGCATGTCTTTATCCCTTTAAACACTTGGCAGAGAAGTAAATATTTGAGTTTGAGGCCAGCTTGGTCTATGGATAAAGCTCCAGGACAGAGAAGGCTCTTCAGAGAAACTGTCTCACAAAACAAAGGACCATATCACATACTTGTATAGAAATGACATCATTGACTGTTTTTATACAAATTCTGTAATAATGTGGTAAGTGCTGCATAGATCCCAGATCCATGTACTGTGTCTTACATCATGAGCTAGTTCTCATGACATTTGGCAGCCCTTTGAGGTAATGTCATTTAAGATGGACAGTCTCTTGAGGTGAGACTGCACTCTCAAGCTCAATCACATATCGAGAGCAGCAGGACTTGGCTTTCTGTTTCTTTTAAAAATACATGCCGAGGGCTGGAGAGATGACTCAGTAAGGTGCTTGCCACATGAGTGAGGACCTGAGTTACTCCCACAAAAACGTCAGAACTGATGACTTGGACTCAACTCCCGTGCTAGAGAGACAGAGGCAGGAGGATTCCCAGGCCTCCTAGCTAGCCAGTCTGTGCTGGTAGGTGAGCTCCAGGTCCCAGGGAGATAAGAGGCCCTTCTGAGGAACAACACCCAAGTTTGCCCTCTGACCTTCATGTCCACACACATGTGCACCTCCATGTACACGGTTTCCTTTCCAACCTGAAATATGTCTCCTTGCTAATGTATCATGTTGCAACTTTAGTGTAGAACAAATCCATAGGCTCTTAAAGTTTTGCATATGACTGCAAAGCTCTTTTCCTTGATGTTCTTTCTTTTTACAAATAAGTAATCCTTAGGGCATACAGTTGAAGTGTATAGGTATTCTCAGATATATATTTAAGGTGACAATTTGAGCTTCTTTACTCTCTTAATGTACATTTTCTTCCTTTACCAAAATTAAAACTCTTTTCCTGGAATTTTACAACTTGTGCTTTGTGATACAAAAGAATATATGAAGGTGGGAATTTTGTAAATTTAAGTGCAGTAGGTTTGCTAGTAGAAGTTATGATCTTTACCACTTAAAAATTTCAAAGTTATGATTGATGCCCATTTCACGGATGTTACTTGCATTTTCTTCATTATTTTTCCTATAGAGTATTACACTTTGAAAGGTGTCAGTCTCCATGTGTATGCTTGTGTGTGTAAGCTTCTTTACCCAGTGAATCATTTTGCTGGCCCCACTGATTTCATCTCAACCTTTTTAATTATAAAATAATGATATGCTGTGAAAACTATACACTTGATTTATATGTTTTTTTTGTTTTGTTTTTGTTTTTGTTTTTGTTTTTTCGAGACAGCGTTTCTCTGTGTATCCTTGGCTGTCCTGGAACTCAGAAATCCTGTCTCTGCCTCCCAAGTGCTGGCATTAAAGACATGCGCCACCACTGCCCGTCTAAACACTGCAATATCTTACACTTTTGCCTAGATAGGGCATTAGTATTTTGGAAACTTAGTCCCCTATTTGGTTACCAACATGATAGGTATCTTAGGCTTTGCATTGTGGACACGCTTCCGTATTAGTTCACATGTGCCCGCATTTCAATTGCTCATGCAATGACTTAAATATGGCCTATCTTCTCACAACTCTTGTTGAAGTTTGATTGCCTTTGTGACAGTGCTGGGAGTCTGAACTTTGAAGAGGAGATTAGTTCCTTAGAAGAATTAATGCCACATCATGGGCATGGCTCTGTTTTTCACTCTCTAGGGAACTCTCCTTCAGTTTATTTTGCATGTCCCCACTCCCTTTCTCTTCCTTTATTGTGCTCTGAGACACTATGAGACCACTTGCTGTCCGACTCCTAGGCACCATAATCACCAGGTGAACCAATTTCTTTTTGTTATAAATTACCCAGGCTTAGATATTCTGTTATAGCAACAGAATATGGATTAAGTCAGCTAGGAAATTATTTACTTGTAAACTATTCAGTAATTTTATAGTCTACTGTTGTTACACATTTTGATCATTCGTGATTTTTGTTATTACCTCTGCTTTGATGACCATCCTTATAGACCTATTGTTTTCTTAGGGTACATTTTAGACAATAAATTTCTTGATCAGAGGTCATGCTTAGGGCTTGTTTAATATTAAAAAATGAACTAGGTTACCAATAGTAATTTAAAAGAGCACACGTATAACTTATCAAAGTTAGTAGTCATTGGCATTTAAAATCATTTTCAGGGCTGGTGGATGGCTCAGTGGGTAATAGCTCTTGTTGCCCAGCCTGCCCATCTGAGCTTGATTTCTCCAACCCAAATAGAGGGGAAAGAATAGGATTGATGTCTGATAGGCGTGGTCTGCTTTCCACTAAACATGTATGTGCATGTGCACACCTCCCCTTTGCTCTCACTCCTCTTTATGCAAATAAAATAGATCCTAAAAATTACTTTTTAAATGATTCGAAGTTTATATATACGTTATTGCTGCAGACTGGACTCAGTCGGCGGGAGAATTCAGGGTCCCCGTTCTCAGGTGCACAAGGAGTTGGTGGGGTGACAGACAGGAACACCAGAGAGTGCTGTATCTGAATGTAATTTCTCAAAGTGAGCATCAGATTTATATTACCGAAGAAAACAAAGACATTAGGTGACACATCAGCCAAGGTACATTGAAGTTATCTGACACAAAACAGAGAAATGTATACATAAAGACTAGCAGGAACCAGGCAGTGGTTACAACTGAGATAAAAGGTGGCCCCCTTTTTTTAATCCTTTTTTTTTTAAATTAGATATTTTCTTTATTTACATTTCAAATGCTATCCTGAAAGTTCCCTATACCCTCCTCTTGCCCCTGCTCTCCTACCCACCCACTCCCACTTCTTGGCCCTGGCATTCCCCTGTGCTGGGTCATATAAAGTTTGCAAGACCAAGGGGCCTCTCTTCCCAATAATGGCCAACTAGGCCATCTTCTGCTACATATGCAGCTAGAGACACAAGCTCAGGGGCTACTGGTTAGTTCATATTGTTCCACCTATAGGGTTGCAGCCCCCTTCAGCTTCTTGGGTACTTTCTCTAGCTCCTCCACTGGGGGCCCTGTGCTCCATCCAATAGCTGACTGTGAGCATCTACTTCTGTGTTTGCCAGGCACTGGCATAACCTCACAAGAGGCTGTTACATCAGGGTCCCTTCAGCAGAATCTTGTTGGCATGTGCAATAGTATCTGGGTTTGGTGGCTGATGATGGGATGGATCCCCGGGTGGGGTAGTCTCTAGATAGTCCATCCTTTCATCTTAGCTCTAAATTTTGTCTAAATTTTCATGGGTATTTTGTTTCCTATTCTAAGGAGGAATGAAGTATCCACA
>NC_034596.1:30252586-30263273 GCF_900095145.1 Mus pahari
AAGCTTGCAATCCCACCAGCAATGGAGGAGTGTTCCTCTTTCTCAAGGTGGCCCTTTCTAAAGTCAGGCATTATAGGAGCCAGGTGAGGATTTCACACCCTAATCACCATTTATGCTATTCCTCTGAGACTTGTGAAAGCTTGTACCAGGGGGTCCTGCTCTTGCTAACCTTTTTATGAATAATGCAATACTCTAGTTCCTCCTTAACACATCCCTCCTTCTTCCTAGGCCATTATAAATTCCTGCATATGGGAGTGACTTGGCTGTAATTCTAGGTTTACTTTGTAGAACTCGCCCTGAGATTTCTAGCTCTTATCCAGTGAACTGCAATGTGTGATTTCTTTCACTGTCTATCAACACTGAAGGCATTTCGTCAGAATGAGTAGCATTACCTATAATATAACACTGATTATCACAAGGACAAATCTGGAGCATTCGTGCTACAGGATGCCAAGGCTCCAGGAGAAAAGTTTCCATGAAACATTTTGCCTCAGGACTACATCCAAGCTTTTGGGCCTGCCACACAGACTTCAGTGGAGTGGGTGTGGCATGTTATATATGTATAGATATGGTTTTAATTCTGATCTGACTGTATTCTTATTGTTTGTGGTTGCATAGCTTTGTGTTTGTTCTTGCTTTGTTCTAGTAAGTTAACTGTTTTCTTTTCTATATTTTGTAAATATTCTTGCTAATAGAGGCTTATTTGCTATATTATATCGACTAGGCAGACATTTCCTAATTTTTTTATTACTTTTAATTTTTTACAGTCCAGTCATTGCCCCCCTCCAGATCTACCCTCACACAGTTCCTCATCCTATTCCTCCTCCTGTCTTGCAGAGGATGTGTCCCACCCCCACCCCCTACCTCTTGTCTCCAGGCCTCCCCACTCCCTTGGGCCTCAAGTCTTTCGAGGGTTAGGCTTAGGTGTGCCTTCTCCCACTGACGCCAGACCAGGCAGTCCTCTGCTCTGTAGGTGTCAGGAGCCTTGGACCAGCCTATGTATGCAGCCTGTTTAATGCATCAGTGTCTGAGAGATCTCAGGTGTCCGGGTTAGTTGAGACTGCTGATCTTCCTATGGGGTCACCTTCTTCCTCAGCTTCTTCCAGCTTTTCCCTAGTTCAACCACTGGGGCCCCCAGCTTCAGTCCAATGGTTGGATATAAGTATCTGCCTCTGTCTCAGTTAGCTGCTTGTTGGCCCTCTCGGAGGGCAACCATGCTAGGCTCCTGTCTGTACGCATACCATAGCATCAGTAATAGGGTCAGGCCTTGGAGTCTCCCCTTAAGCTGGATCCCAAGTTGGGCCTGTCACTGAACTGCCTTTCCCTCAGTCTCTTCATTTTTGTCCCTGCAGTTCTTTTAAACAGGAACAATTCTGGGTCAGAGTTTTTGACTGTGGGATGGCAACCCCATCCTTTCACTTGATGGCCTGTCCTTTCTACTGGAGGTGGACTCTACAAGTTCTCCCCCCACTGTTGTGCATTTCATCTAAGGTCCCTCCCTTTGAGTCCTGAGAGTCTCTCACTTGCCAAGTTCTCTGGTACTTTCTAGAGGGTCCCCCTACCTCCCATCCCCTGAGGTTGCCTGTTTCCACTCATTCTGTGGGACTTCTCTCTTGTGCCCCAATACCTGATTATATTCCCTTTTCCCCTCCCTCTCCCACCTACCTCCCTCTCTCCCTCTGCCTCCTGATTCTGTCTTCTCTCTCTCAAGTGGGATTAAAGCTCCTCACTTAGGCCCTTCTGCTTGTTAACTTTCTTGAGTTCTGTGGATTGTATTTAGGTATTCTTTACTTGTTTTGGCTAATATCTACTTATTAGTGAGTACATACTGTGCCTGTCCTTTTGGGGCTGAGTTACCTCACTTAGGATAATATTTTCTAGTTCCATCCATTTGTCTGCAAAACTCATATTGTCCTTGTTCCCAATAGCTGAATAGTATTTCATTGTGTAAATGAACCACGTTTTCTGTATCCATTCTTCCATTGTGGGACATCTGGTCTGGAAATCAATTTGGAGGCTCCTCGGAAAACTGGAAATAGTTCTACCTGAAGACCCAGCTATACCACTCTTGAGCATATGCCCCCAAAATGCCCCACCATACCACAGGGGTACATGCTCCACTATGTTCATAGCAGCCTTATCTGTTATAGACATTTTCTAACTTTCTTTTTTAATGTTTTATCTATTTATTTTTCCATTATACATGTTACTTGTTTTTATCTGTTGGGTTATGTTTGCTTCTTACTACAGTATTTAAAATGTATTCACCTCGGTATCTTCAGATACTTTTATGTCTTCATTTTTGTGCATGCATAAGTTATTTGGGTATAGCTTGTTCACATAGCAACCACATCACACTCTAAGCAGTACCAACTACTGTTACCTAGAGTATACAGAACCCTTGCTTCCTAGAACCGTGAACTTACTGGCTCTGCGGACGAATAAGCATTTAACTTGAATGTTTCATGCCTCAGTTATTTTGTGAATAACCCATTCCTTCTAGCTTGGAAATGCCTATTATTTTATAAGACTTCTTATTTGTTTGTTTGTTTGTTTTTTTTAATTGGTCTTTCTGGTTCAAATCTTGGGATTGAGTTTGTTACTGTATTTCGTCATTTTTTACTTACTAGTATTTGTAGTTAGATTGCTCCGGGTTTTAGAGTTTCTAAGTTGAAAAACATATATATTTCTGTAAATGTGTTTTTGATATGTCTTATGTAACTTGGGAGATACTCTGATTCTACATTTGAAAACTATAGATCCCTTACTGTAATAGATCCCTTACCGTAATCATTCTGTTTTTCCTCCTCTTCCTCCCCTTCCTTTTTCTTCTTCTTTCACTTCTTTGTTTTCTATTTTTTTGTTTGTTTGTTTGGTTTTGTTTTTGAGACAGATGTCTTATTGGTTGCTCCTGAACTTCTTATGCTCTAGGCATATACCATTATATCTGACTTTCTATGATTTTTCTGTTAAATATTACATTGTATTTTAAATTATAGTAAGATGTAGGTATAAATAGTATAATTAGGGGCTGAAAAAATTAGTGGCATTGCACTTTAGGAAGAAAAAATGAAAAATTTCTGAGATTGCTAACCTTTCACATCAATGTGGCCTAGAAATTAAGGTAAATTGGTAATAGAAAGAGCAAGGGGGGGGAGAGAGAGATTGATTTACTGCATTTAGGGATTGAATTGTTCTTAAAGGTTTTTTTTTTTGACACAAAATAAGATAGGGAAGGAGGAGGGTGGGTCTGAGAAGAGCTTGGGGGTTGGTGAATATGATCAAAACAGATTGTATTCACCTTAAAACTCAAAGAATGTAAAATAATAAAAGAATACCTCTATCATGAATAAAACTTTGCTATCTGAATCTATTTTGTATATATATATGAGCATCTGATCACCTTTATTATAAACTGTATTAAGAATTAAAAAGAGAAAATGTATTAAACTCCCAGTCACCCTTTATTGCTACCTGTTCTTTGGTAACTAAATATTTCATGATGATTTAGATAATACTAGATTACCTGGGGTTGGCAGATGGGGAGAAACACTAGGAAAGAAATCCCTGAACAATATCCAGAGTAACAGATGTGACTAGATCAGGAAAATCCTCACCAGGTGGACAAACTGTAGATTAAAAGCAAAATGCAGTCAATAGAAATATTTATGAAAAAGAATTGTCTGCTTCAGTATCTGAAGTCTAAAATACAAAGACGGCAAAATGTTTAAGAAAATAAAAACAATTAAAATTTCTTGTGTGTGTGTTTGTGTGTGTAAAAAAATGAGTTAGTACCCCAGTTTCCTGGCTTTTCTCTGTGTTCATATTCAGTCTGGGTGTCACCAGACTTGTCCCCTATGTAAAGCTTGCTTCGTGTGCATGTTCATGTTTCCTTTGTGTGGCCCATGCTCTGCTTGCCCTGATTGCATAAGCCAGTCTCCTCCTCACTGAGAATCCAAGTGCCGGCGGCTCCTTCTCTAGCTTCTTTGGGCACATGTGCTCCATCTCCTTTGGGCACCACTGCTCTTCTTAAGTTACATTAGATTACATTTTTTTGTAGTTTTATTATGTTTTGCCTCGTGATACATATTTGTTTTTAACATATTTGTTTTATTTCTGCGACTTTTGTAAGCACATAGAAACTGTTTTATGCAGTGTTTGAATTTGGTGTGAGGGCTGAGTGCTGTCCTTGTGGGCCTTTAAAACACTTCCTTTTTTTTTTTTTAGTGCTTATGAGATAATAGATTTGTATATATTGCTGGCTAGAATTTATGATTTGTAGAATGATTTTATGAGCACTTAGAAGATTACAGACCTGTACGCAGCAGTGACGAGGGTGAGGCTTGAGGACTGCTGCTACTTGGCAGCTCTGGGCAGTTAGTGATTCTACCGACTGGGCCTGTGGCATATGTTACTCATTGAGCACTTCCAAACATCTGTGCAGCATAAGAACTTATACTGTGAAACCAGGAAACATTTTTGTTAGTATAAGTGGTTATAGATAGATTATTATATCTAAATGAAATAGCATTTCATAGGCTACAAAACTCATTCACTCTCAGGTACAGATGTCTTAATGAGAATTATAAGTTTTAGGCAAGAAGAATTTTTCAAGTTCGTTAATGAAAGTTGAATTCTTTTGCTTGTCATTTCAAAAATTCTTTCCAATCCACTCTGTGCAAAGATAGATTGGCTTCTAGATGTCTCCTCCCTAAGTCAGGTGCTTTCCCACATCTTGTTCACATTTAATAATATCCTTGCCACTCATTTTGCTTCTGAGTTTTGAGAGGGAAGATGTCTGGGTGATAATTCTTAAGACTAGTCACTCCATGTATTCCTCTTAAATAGTAAATATTTGGAGGTTGTGCAGTAAGGGATGGAGAGGAAGGATCTGTCTTGGGGACCTTCTTTAGTTTTAGTAACATATATTTTTATCCAGTTGGAGGTGTCATTCTTCTTGCTTGACTGATCCATTATTGTGTTACAAGTTACCCCAGGTTTTCTGCTGTAATATTTTAAAATTTATTTTTGAATTAAGCCAGAATTATCCATGATTATGTGAATGGGAGACTGCTTCTTATTGTGTTGTTACTTTTGAGGAATTTTTTTTAAACTTCATTTTTATGTAGTGTATATGAGTGTTTGATACACACATACACACACACACACACACACACACACACACACACACACACACACACACCTATACACCTATACACCTATACACCTATACACACACATCTAGTAGTCAGAGAGGCCCTGAACTGGAGTTGTAGATGCTTATGAACTACCATATAAGTACTGGGAACCAAATCTGGGTCTGCTGCAAGAGCAGCCAGTGCTCTCTCTGAGGAGCCATTGTTCCACCCACACTCCCCAACTCTTTCTTGCAGAAGGAATTATTATCTGTTGTGTTCAGTATTAAATTTTAATAGTTTTGTGTTAAAAAGGGTAAAAATATTCAAGAATAGTACTTAATCATCAGAAAAACAATTTAACTATAGTCAATGGTCATGAGATTTTATAATTAACTATTTTAGTTGAATGGTATATATTATATAGTATGATATATATATATATATATAGTATATATCATGTTTCATAGTTGTACCATTTTATATTTTTAGAGTGTACATATACAAAAATACATGCACATACATACACAAACATACACACACACAGCTACACACTTTGATAGGCAACAGCTGAGCCCTATCATCCAGTTCTTTTTTATTTTGAGACAGGATCTCACTACCCCAACCAGGCTTTGAATGCCTTGAACTTGTAGCCTTCTTCAGCTCAGCCTTCTATCTGGGATGCCAGATTTGTGCTATCAGCTCTAATGAATGTATGGCTCTTAATAGAAATGTTTTATTGAAAGATTATTTATAAAACAATTTATGTCCTTAGGAAGCTAATGTCTTGGTAGATTGATTATAATATATATGATTTAGTAGTTAAGATTAATAATTTCATTTTTTTCTTTAAGAAAGCAGTTTGAGCTGGGCAGTGGTGGCGCACGCCTTTAATCCCAGCACTTGGGAGGCAGAGTCAGGCAAATTTCTGAGTTCGAGGCCAGCCTGGTGTACAGAGTGAGTTCCAGGACAGCCAGGGCTACACAGAGAAACCCTGTCTCGAAAATAAGAGAAAAGAAAAAAGAAAAAAAAAAAAGAAAAGAAAGCAGTTTGATATGTATTGAGTTCAGAGTGAGTTGCATCTATAACTTCTCCTTTATTAGAAACCTGAATACCTGAACCTTTTGTCTTTTGATAGTTAAATTAGTGATCCCTGTCTCCTACTTTTTTGAGATGGTTTTTGTTGTGTTACTCAGACTGACCCTGCATTCCAAGTCAGTGATCATTCTGCCCCAGCCTTTGCAGCGGCTCAGCTCAGACTTGCAGCCAGAGCTACTGTGGCTGAGTTTAAGTCACCTGATGAGAAACTTGAACAATTGGATAACTTGAAAGTAGTTACTTGAAATGAACTTTCCAGGGTGAAAATCTTAAGAGATATTGATTGGGAAAGTCAGAAGGGACCCAAAGTTGGTGTGTGGGTGTGTGTGGGTGTGTGTGCGCGCGCGTGCGTGCACACACACACACACACACACACACACACACACACACACACGTCATGGCATACCAGTAGAGAGCTAGAAGACAACTTGTGAAGGTTGGTCCTCTCCATTATGTAGGTCCTGGGTCTTGAACTTAGGTCTTCAGGTTTAGTGGCAAGGGCCTTTCATTTTGCTGACCCAGGAGAAGTAGGCATTTTAAACCAGCATTGTAGAGGGTTCGGATATAGGCTGACTACATTTTGAGTACTATTTTAATCAGAATACAGGAGCATGGTTAGAATCTAAAAAATTATTTACTTTCAATTCCTCTAGTATTTTCTGATGAATTAGTGTGTCAAGCACTTTTTTTGCAGAAGACATTATAAAAAAGTTTTTATTTTTATAATCAACTTATTGTAATATATGTAGTTAAGACAGCTTTGTACAGTAAGGTAGCTATAGTTTGCTAGCCTGTTCTATAACAAAATTTAAAAAAGCATGGAAAGAAAACCATTAAAGAATTGAGTAGGTAAATTTCTCTCTCTCTCTCTCTCTCTCTCTCTCTCTCTCTCTCTCTCTCTCTCTCTCTCTTTCTGAGTCATGGTCTCACCATATAATACTGGCTGATCTGGAATACACCAGGATGACATAAACTCATAGAAATCTGCCTGTCTCTGCTGTCTTGAGTACTGGAACTAAAGATTTATACCACAACTTCTCGCTAGTGTTCCCATTTCAGCTGGCCCTGTGGCATGAATAATACAGTAATCTATCCAATCAGCATATAATATTGTATACCAATAAAAATAGCCCATATATGGACTGTGACATGGAATCATGAGTAATATGATTTGCTGATGTGTTTGTCTTTTTCTTTGCATTACCATATATGTTTCTCACTCCTACAGTCGGTTTAATGTGGCCAGAGTCTGCATTTTGTCAGCATTAACATGGAAATTTTTATATTAAATTAAAATTTTTATCTTCCTGAGAATTATTATGCCTATAACTCTAAAGGGAAAATAATTTTTTTATGATGTTATTCTGGCTTGTGCTGTTATTTCTTTTCATCTGGAAAACTTGGTGGATATGCTTTGTAGTCTGCCCTGCTAGCTCCTCTCAGGAAAATATGACGCATTGCCTTCATGGAAGCAGGGTGAGGAAAGTGACCTTGCTCCTAGACAGACTCCGCTTGCTTTTATCTTAGTGATGCTTCAGGGTTTGATAGTGGTAGACTTGATCTTGGTGGCAGTGACAGGAATGACAACTCCTTTCACCACCTGCTGGTGGAAGTACAAAGCTGTCATGTCTGAAAGCCCAGGATTTCACTTCCTAGGGCCTGTGAAAACTGTGACAAGAATGGTAGACACACTTAGGGTTAGCTTCACTGTTTTACGAGAAAGGGGAACGATATTATAGTTTACTGAGCTCTATTCGGTTATAAAAAGGTAGCTTTTGTATTAGTAACAAGCCCACTCTTTCTCTCTAATCATGATACCACTCTTTACAAATATGTACAATTACTTTAATATTCTAATAGTTATTGTACTTTTTATGGCACAGTGTCAACTTATATTTCAACTATATCTAGCAAGTGAGCTAGAGATTCTTTCATTACTTGAATGGGTTTTGAAGAAGGGTCAGTTTTGAGTTAGTTTTCTTTTAACCCACAGTTAGTTTCTTTAACCCACAGTTCTATTTGTATTTCTCTAGGAGCTGAATACTTTTGAGTATTCTAAGTCTTTTAAAGAAAGATTTGGTGTGTGTGTGTGTGTGTGTGTGTGTGTGTGTGTGTGTGTGTGTACATGCCACATGTATGCAGGAGTACGTGGAGCTCTTTGGAGCTGGAGTTACAGGAGGTTCTGAACTTTCTGGTGTGGGTACTACAAATGGAACACGAGTCCTTTGGAAGAACAAAAAGTGTTCTTATCCACTGAACTGTGTGCCTTCAGCCTCTTATCCTAGGCCTTTGACTGTCATGGCTCCTTATTTTTCTCTCTTATGATAGCACCTAGATACCATTTTCCGTGTAACATATTATATAAGTTAACTCATGCTTTAATTTTTTTGGTCTCATTTATGTCATCAAAGGGTCCTGCATTTAAGACTATCTGCAAATAGTAATTTTAGGAAAGGAAGAAAAGATGTTCTGTAGTTTCTCTCTTGTCTATATAGAAAAAAATATTTGCTTCTGATACCAAGTTAAGAAATAGAAAGCTTTCTTACATTTTTTCAAGGTGATCTTAAAGTACAGCTTGAAGCTATTTGAGTTTATAAAAAAGGTCTAATTATTTGATCCTTTAATAGTATTTCTTAACAATGCTACATATTTAAAAAAAATCTTAATTTAAAACATTATGTTATGATCCAGACGTGGTCACTTAGCCTTTAATTCCAGTACTCAAGAGGTAGAGGTAGGTTGATCTCTGTGAATTCAAGGTTAGTGTGGCCTACATAGTGAGGCCCAGGACAGTCAGAGCTACATAGTGAGACCCTATCTGAAAACAACAGCAATAATTTTATGTAGCCATTTTCAAATAATGAAGATATGTATATAATGAATTGATTAGATGATTATATGTATATAATGAATAAATCAATCAAATTATGAATTATTGAGGTAAAAAAAGGCAAAGGATGACTTTTATTTTCTATTATACGTATGTTGTTATATTGTCATTGTATTTGACTTTATCTTGAGAAAGGGTTTTATGTAGTCCATCCTAGCCTCAAGCTCTGTATTTAGTCAAGGATGACCTTGAACTTAGGATCCTCTCGCCCTCAGCTGTGTGATGAGATTTCAGGCATGTTCCATCACATTTGCTTTTATGTGGGGTTGGAATGCAGGGTTTTGTAAAGGATATATAAATGAAGCATTGGTAAAGTGATATATGGATATATGTTTATATTATATAATATATATTATATATATGTATGCATAAAACTATTCAAAAAGATGCCTTAGTGGAAAGATACATTTAAATAACTATGGTATATACAGTAGATAATTCAGAAAATCAGTCTTGAAATTTCAGTTTAGATGTTTGGCTTTGATCCCAACATTTAGGAGACAGAAATATACATATTTCTGAGTTTGAGGCCATTCACGTATGCATGGTTAATTCCATACCAGCTAGGGTTAGTGAGACTCTGTCTCAAAATCAAAACTAAAACCCCCCAATCCCATCAGTCTAAATGTTTTCTGGTAATGAAAACATTCATGAATAATATTCTTTTTGCTTTATTGAGTTTTTCTCCCTTAGATCTTTAGTTTTGCCCTTGTTATCCATGTACTTTTTACAGTGCATAACTAAATAGTTCCATTTTGCAGGGTAATCTGCTTTCTTATGGTTCCCTATGTGGCCGTGCTTAATTCTTCACTTTCTTAACGCCAGTTGTCTTTTAGTTAGTTAGAAAAGCCTGTTGCTTGTAACTGTAACTGTCTGTCCCAGTCATTTTGGCCCTCTCCAGCCCGGCAAAGAGTCAACATATTACACTCGTATAGGATGTTGGTGATTCTAGAGGCTTGTCCCTCTTACTGCTTGCTCCCATGTTTCTGCTGGCATTTCAGGTCTTGTGTAACGGCCCAGTGTAACTTCCTAAACGACTTTCCCCTACGAGCTTAATTTTCTTCTAAACAGCAATTTTCTCTTCTCTTCTCTTCTCTTCTCTTTTTTTGTGGAATATTTTGTAGTAGTTTTCCTTAGTAGTACGCTGTTATGGTTTTAGTAAATTCAATATAATTGTTTTCTTCTTTAGTCTCCTAAATGTTATTTGTCTTTTGTCACATTTATGCAGTCTGCCTTCTCTTTTGGGTATTTTCACACTTAAAAAAAAAAAAGATATCTCAAGTATCACTAATCTGAAAATCTAAAATGTTCTACAATCTGAAACTTTTTGGGCAGGCCACAGGGGGGATATTCTACACTTGACCTAATGTGATGGTTTCAGTTCAAATGCAGGCACATTAAAACATTCCATAAAATAGATGAAAGTTGTAATTAGAATTAGACCTATCTTTAAGTTATGTCATTAAATATATACCAGTAATAAATAAATAAATAAATAAATAAATAAATAAATAAAAACTTTAAAAAGCCAGGCATGGTGGCGCACGCCTTTAATCCCAGCACT